>NW_026558863.1:0-109885 GCF_026930045.1 Uloborus diversus | reverse complement strand
CACGATTTTTTTGACTGATCTGGAGTTTGGAGAAGACACGTGTCTTTTCTTAAAGTTAGCGAATTAAATTAAGAGACATTAGAGCAACATTGACATCCAGATCAATTATGTCCGATTTTCCCAAAATTCTGATTAATAAGATTCAACAAGTCACACTTAAAACAATGAGACTTGTGTAGTGGATGGTAGAAAGTTTGCTAAACATTTTTAGTCTTCTATTATCTGAAAATGGCTAATTATTTTAATAAATGGGACTTCTACATTTCTAGAAGATAGCTTCAAAATCAAGAAATGAAATAATGTTTATGTGGAATATAGTGCTTTTTAAAAGGTTTTTCCCTATAATACTGAAAAAAAAAAGGAAAAATAGAACAATTCTTTTAATATTTTTTTTTTCAGAAAAGATGAACTTTTCCATTTTTAATACTTTTCAGGCTTGCTTCTATATTGGAAAGTATTAAACGATTTTAAAATTTCTTTTAAATTTCTGTAGGTTTCACCATTCGCAACTTATCAGTCTTAGAACATCAAAAAAACCATTGGCACAAAATTTTTTAAAAATCCGTAAAAAAACATAGAATTTTCTATTTTTCCGAATTTTCAGGCTCATTGCGCGATCGGAAGATATTATCCGATTTCAATTTTTTTTTTTTTTTTTTTTTGTATTTTAAGTTTTCACCAATCGCAACTTTTCTGCGCTATAGCAACTCGCAAAAGAAAATTTCGCTTTTTTCGCTCCACTCTAATGACGGTTCGTAAAGGGTCGTTCGCAAACTGGGAACACTTTCCTGTTATCGCACATAGCGATTCATGATAAGAGCGGTTTATTTGCCAACGATCCCTCACGTTTCGTCGCTTATTCAAAAATTATTGAAATTCGGCTGATTAGTTCGCTGAAAGATATCCATCTGGAACTTTAGTATTAGTTGCAGGATCCATCTGGGCTTTGGATTTTGAAGGTTCTAATTTGCTATCTTTCGCGCATGAGTATTGAAAAATTAATTGATTTAAAAGTTCATATTTCATTAAATGTTTCAAAATTTCAAATTTTATTATGTTTTTCTTGTTTGTTGTCAAATATTCTGAAAGTTTACTAACGTTTTGCCGCAAAACTCTGCATGTCACGAGCCGAGAACCATTCAATAAATTTTTTTATTTATTTTAAAAGAAATTCTTATATCCATGGGTATGAGAGTTACTTTCACAAAAGTATAAAAATTATGCATAGTTTGTTAACTTAATTCTGAAACTTATAGCTTATTCCCAGCTATATACAGTGAAGGATGAGCGAAAGCGCCTATTTTTATTTTCTCAATTTGTTTCTGGTCCCCTAAGTGAATAGTAGATACAATTTTTATTGAAAAATAACAGCTAGAATATACCTTCTCACGTAAAAGTAATTACAGATTAATTGGACTATTATTCATCATGAAATCCGTAAAAATGTGAAATTTTGAAAACGTCCCAATCCTTTTGCTCGTGTAGTGTAGGTCATACATTAGTGTACAGATAATGCTGTAACTCTATGTAGATGTACAGAACGCAAGTTGCGGGTGTCGTTTGCTGCATTTTCCATGTGTATTTGCATATTGATCACAGGTATAAATAGTGTTATCTATACATGTTATGCTCATGAAAGTACTGCATTTTCATAAGCTCAGGTTAGCCTCAATTACACGAGCACATGTTTACAGTGAGCATTACAAAACTAAAGGCGATGTACAGTTGATTTACTGGGTTAACAATGCAAAAACATGCACATTGATCATACACTAATATTGTACATTTATACACACATTGAATTAAGTGAATACTCTGGTCGACAATCGCCACGGACAAATTCCAATGGCCTATGTATAGTGTTGGCCATTAATCAATTAATTTTTCAATTGCCTTGTTAATTGATTAAAAAAGTAATTGCAATTAAATCAACTGCAATTAAACTATTAATTGTCCTTTGCAATTAATTTAATGAATTAATGTACATTAATAGTTTCTCACAATTAAAATAATTGCAATTAATATTTTTAATTGTTTTATGAAACAATTAAAACTAACAATTAAGTTTATGTACCAATAGGTACAGCTCAGGGTATTAGTTCAAAGTATTATTCAATTTCGTATTTTTCGTTCAGTGCCGAGAGAGGACTTCTTGCTCGCCACGTGAACTAGTCTCGTGTTGGCAAGCATTTTCCACACGTAAATATTTGTGTTTTAAGTGTTTTACTTTTGTGTAAACCATTGTTTTAGTTTAACCCAAAACAGGGGAGGTGAGAAAGGACATAACAGGGGACGTGAGGTCTCAGAAATCCCGCTCTGTTTTAATTATTTTTTTAATCATGTACCAATTGAGATACATATCTGCAACTTCTTTCAGATGTTATTTAGACCTTTATTAGTAAAAAAAAAGGAAAAAAAAAAAAATGTTTTTGAATTTTTGATTGTGAAATATACCTTTTCTGAGGAAATTCCGCTGGAGCCATAAGATTTTTTGAGAAAAGTCATATGCTGCAGTAAATAATTTAATGCTCGTAATAAAGTTACTGTTGAGCATTGATCTTTTATTAGTTGCCATCATGAGTATTTAAATAAATAATAATATGTGGTACCCGTCCAGCGTTCACATACCAGGTAGACGTGCCGCTTGTACAGTAGGGTGGGCCGAAATAAGCCGAAAAAAATTTTTTTTTCAAAATCAATTTTTGGATAGTGCGCAAAAGTTGTGTGGTGAGCTAGTTAGCACTCACAAAAATGTTCTTGGATATTAAAAAATATCTAGCCGGCGCTATTCGACACTGAAAAACCGAAAAAAAAAAGAGAAAAATGAACTTTAGTCGATTTTTTTTTAAAACTAAATTTTAAATATTTTGCTGGAATGCACCGAAAATGTTATATAATCAGTCAGTTCGAGCCCATAAAATGTTTCATTGATTTTAATGAGCAATTAACCGCTCCTTTTTCGACATCAAAAATTGGAAAAAAAAATGAAAAAATATTGAGTTTTTTTAAAAAACAATGTGAAAATTATTTTTCAAAATAAATCATAGACTATTTAATTAAATAGCACTATTAATCATAGTAATTATTCTCACGCAATAGTATTCACACATTTTTAGACATGTTCCACTGTAAAGGTCTTTTGAGATATGACTCAAGTAAACGAATTATTCCGCATTTCCTTCCCGTATTTACATTTGTTCCGTCGCATCCAATGACCGATAAGTTAAGCAAGTTCATATTATACTTTTTTGCAAAACCTTGCGAAATATATAATACCTTGCGAAATTTCTTTTGCACTTTCACCGATGTACTTGCTTCCATTTTGATGCTAACGCTGTTATTGCCATCCGTCCTTAGCAATAATCCATCAGTGTATAAAATCCACAAGATAGAAGGACACAGAGCACATGAGTCTAGAACTTGCAGTATGACAACCTTGCAGGCTAGGAGATAAGCCTGAAAACTTGCGTTTCTTTGTTATATCCCACACAATGTTTTGATGTTCTGTGTTAGGGGCAATAAAAGCAATATGATATATTAACGGAGTACAAGTGAAAACACTGCAAACCAATAGCTGGGGACAGCCCAGGGGCACAGGGGACCATAAAAATTGAGAAGGGGACAAAAATGAAAAAATTGGCAACAATGCTGTATTTTTTTGGAACTGATACAAATAATCTTTTTGAGGGAGAGAGTCGTAAACAATGTTGCCCAGTGGGATGTATTTTGTGTCAATGATAGTATTTGGCATGGGTATTAATGATGGGATTCTGTTGGCTGCTCGAACAACTTAGTAGTTTCTAGGGACGACAGAACAGTATAACGGGTGCAAACACCACAATGAACTAATTCTGCTTTAATTATCTGTGTTAGTAATACAACCCAAATTCAAAAAAATAGAATGCTTTTATTTTTCGAGAAAAAAGCTTAATCTAACAAAATATAAGAACAAAGTGGGTATTTAAATGAACTTGTCGCCTTTCTTGGACTTTAAAATGTACATAGCATTTCATATAAACTCAATTTCAAATTATATTACACAGAATTACCCAACAGTTTCTTGTGGTGATACTTTGCATTGAGTCAAAAAATAGCACATTAAAATTAAAATGGGAAAAAAACATTTTCAAACGAAACAATATCAATATAGCTGAATTTTTTGCAAGAATCAAATTTTTAATCTTTTCAGATATAAATTCCACCAGCTGTTTTCATTCAAGGTTACGGATACTGTTTCCATACCCTCTTCAGTCATCACACCTACAAGAAAGCTTCATAAGTGGTTACTCTATAGATGTTTAAATTAATTTCTGATTTACTTATGAAAATTATTGTACATGGAATTTTTAGGTAAGTATTTAAGGTTTTGAAGAATATTTTCTTTTAATACTTAAACTTTCCACGGAAATTCTGATCACTAAATTTTTTGTCACCATTTAAAAAATTTTAATAGAATACAGTTACTAACTTCACGAAAATTTAAGAATAAAGTTAAAAACTTGCTTTAATTGAATGTAAAAAATGAAACTTGTGTCACCAAGGAGAGTAAACAAGAAAATATTTCACTCACAACTGACATTTTTTAAATATTTCTGTTCCGCAAAATATTCGATTACTTTGTATTGCAGATAGTGACGCATCATTAATGTAATTCCCATGTATATTTTCATATTTATGCAGAACGCATTTTATACTCGATTATACACTTTTTTAGAACACTTTATTGTGATAGCCATTGCGTTACTGCGATAATGGAAGGGAAAATGTAAATTATGTCGTTCTTATTTAAATATGAGTCTGATACTAAAATTTAAATTTGTCATTTATGTTTACTTCGTTATGATATTGACAATTAAGACATTTTTCGAATGTAATAAGACTTCTTAGAAATCATACGGGTATGATACAATGTACTGAAAATTTTGGTTACTGTAATTTTGTTACTCTCTGTTTTTTCTTATATATTTGCTCAATTTAAAGAAAAACGAGCTAATGTGTGCATCACATGACTTCCTTTTACTCCAGTTTAATGCCCTTTCCACATTATTGGCAATTTTAGTGTGATTCAATTGTTTACTATCTAATTATCACCAACAGAGGCCAAATTGAAGCCAAATTAAAGAACAAAAAAGTCGCCAAATTTGTCACCAAGTTGGCGAAAAAACTTGGCAACCAAAAGACTGGCGATATATCGCCAAGTGTCCGACAAATTAAAACACCACTTGAGTCTACATCGAAATTAACAATGATTTCTCCCAAAAAAGTAGCAAAAGACCCCCTTAGGAACATCCGAATTGCACCAAAAGAAAAGGTGCACAACTAGACCCCACTAGGAATCTGCGTACTAAATTTCAACTTTCTAGGACACACCGTTTTTGCGTTATGCAAGATACATGCACACTTACGCATATACATATGTACATGGGGCGTCACGAGAAAATCGTTGTAATAAACTCTTGGGTCGTCAAAATGGATATTTCATGTGTTTGTACGTTTCTGGGCATGTATCCACGTGTGGTCGGGTCGAAAAAAAAAACTCAACATTCATTCGGGGGTGAGAAAAATGAAAATTAAGACCGATTTTTGAGTGAAAATATTTTCTCCAGTAGAATACTACCTTTTTTGTAAAAGGAAGTAAAAAAGAGTGTTAACTTAGAAAATAAACTTTTGATTTCTCCTTTGATGAATGTTGGTATGTTTGAACTACTGTTCTCGAAATAATAGCTTTAGTGTGTTAAGAGACATAAACTAAAACGATTTTCATCGGGAAATTTCCTCAGAGTCGGCCTCTTTCGGTCACGTGACGAAACCAGTGATAGTGCTTTCTTTATAGGAGGTGGTGTTTCAGTGCTGCAATATTTTGAATTTTGTTAGCTGGCGTTAGGTCTTAAACCTTTTTTCTTTAGATTTGACGATGCCGCAAATTTTCGATGGTATTTAAGTCGGTAGACTTGCTTGGCCAGTTTCATACCGAAATCACTCTTTCTGCTTAAAATATAAGAGTAGATTTCGAGATTTGACACGAAGCGGAATCTTGCTGAAAGATAAATGTGTCCCTGCTACGTTTCATAAAAAAAAGAAGGGGAGAGCATTGTACCTTGGGATACTGCTAATAATTTCTAAGAATATATTTTTGCAGCAATGTCTTTAGTAATCTGTAACTGTAACCTTCACTACTAAGTAAATGGTGCCACAGTAACAATCGGCATCAAAAAAGCTTAATTGATGATTTTGTGAAAGAAATTTTCTTGACTCCAAAGTAAATATTTTCTTCATTTTTACACCATTTTCTGTCTTTGTATTTGTAAAACTAATAGACTGAATTTTATTTTATTGTAAAAAATAAGTACTCTAAACATTTTGGTTTTGATCTAGATCGATCACTATTTTGGTTTTTCTTAAACAACGTGGTGATTGTACCTTGGGACAGACAAACATATTGTACCGTTGGACACGTCCCAAAGCGCAACATATACATGGTTCTTAATAATTGAGATATGTTTAGAAACATGTAAAAATGTTCTAACCTGACGTAGTCTTTTGAAAACATTTAACGTTAGATAATGATTCATTAATTTATTATTTATGTGTGTGATTCATAATTTAATTCATTACCGCGAATAAAATATTTTTTTTTGGTGCAAAATTGGTTAAAGTATATGGTTGTTTTCTAAATTGCGAAGAGTGAGTGTCCCATGGCACGACAGGATGTGTCCCAAGGTACAATAGGATGTTGTACATTGGGGCAGTTTATAACTCTTACTTTAAATGGCTGGTAATCTTTTATTTTCAAACTGTCAGAATTAAAAAAAATATATTAATTGCAGAGAAATATGTTGGAAATTGAAATGCGACTTTTAGATTTTAAATTTGATTTAAATTATATGACTTAAAAAATTAAAATATGAAAAGTGTCCTAAGTGATCCCCTGTTATGCAGTAATCCAGTATATCTTGATAAATAATGGAATTCAAACATTGCTTTCCAATAAGCGCCAAAGCTCCCTTCGCGGGAACATAAACTTTTAAATTTTTTTCTCGAGAGAAATGAGTTATTTATACAAAATACATTCCATGTGAATTTCAACAAATCGGAGTATGTTATAAAAAACTCAGTAGAACCTTTGGATTTTGTACATTTTTCTACATTTTTCCAAAAAATGGAACTTTGCTTTTTTTACAAAGATGTAAAAAACTAAAAAAAACAAAACAAATTATTGGATCTTTGATTTGTTACAAGTGCCCTGCATATTTAAAGCAGATATTCTTACAATTAATATACGAAAAACCCTTAATGAAACTATTAGTTTAAAGCAATGCTAGAAGCGGTTAAAATTTTTGTTCCCGGAGCGAGAGCTTTGGCGGGGACCGGTAGCATTCTTCCCTTTTATGTGCGAGGGCTTACGATGAAGAAAGGAATGCTGCTAGGCAGAAAGGGGCAACCTACGTTACGAAGCACGTGTACTATTCAGTAAGTTACCGCCCTATAGCCAGGGCTAAGGCAGAAATACATGAGTGCTAATGAGCACGAAACTGCAGTCCTCGGCTGGAATTGACTGAGCTGGCGGTGTATTTCACGTGTACTACTTTCTGGGTCTTTCGGAAAAAGATTCTTGGAACTATGTTTTGTTAATGTTTCCACTATTCTCAATATAGTTTGACTGATAAGAGAAAATGGAGAAAATGTATACTAAAAGACTGCCCTCTCAGTAAAAGAACGTTATTAGTAACAAATGAAAGAGGGTGTTTCGAATCCATTCAAACTGAAAACTTAAGTGTGGAAAAATGGAAGGATAACAAAAAAGTAGTTTAGCTTCGAATTTTGAGACAGAAGCTCCCTTAGGAATTGTCAAAAGATGGTGTTCTTAAGAAAAAAAGAGCATAGAATTGCCTCAATCGCATTTAATTTCCTCATATAATAAAAATATGCGTGGTATGGATCTCTTAGATTGATCTCTAAGTACATACAGGCCTCGTATCTAAAGGAAAAAATGGTGGTGGCCTTTTTTTACGAACACACTAAATATGGCTCTTGTAGCAGCCTGGAGAAATCACAAAGAGATCGAGGGCAAAATGACCTAACTAACATTTTAAAGGGATATAACTACAGCTTTCATGAAAAATTAAAAGGAAGATTACGTAAATCCCCAGTCAGGGCCTTGCAAACCTGTGAACTCTACTGTACATTTTGATGGAGTAAACCATTTCATTATTAGAGCGGAAAAAAATCTTGATGTAAATATTGTAAAAAGAACACTCGAATCGAGTGTAAAAAATGCAATGTAATGCTGCATCAAAATTGTACTGTATTTTTTATAAAAAAAAAAATAGTTGATTGATAAATAGAATCAGATTTTTTTCTTTATATTTATAGTTTGTTTACTTTTAGTACTTCTCTTTTCGCTTGAAATGCAAATGAAACATAACTTTCATTTTGGAATAGATTTTGGCAGAAATACATATGTACGTAATTTTTGTGATATATTTTTATATTTCTTCATAAAAGAACAAGAATTTAATATTTGAGACGCGGCTCTTTTAAAACGCGATCGGAAAAAAATGAAGAAAAGAAATCGAATGTGGTAGAACAGCGGATGTTTTCCCCCTTCAAAAGCGCCAAAGCTCCCACTACTGGAACAGCCTATAATTTCTAAACGGTTGCAGATTTTTTGAAAATTTTAACTGCACTGCATTATAAATGTATATCTGTTATGTAAATATTTTCTAGATTTTTTTTTATGTAGTTTATATAGCGGCGTTTAATGTGTAAAGATAAATACAATTGCTCAATTTCAGCAACTCTCATGCATCTCCATACCATAGAGAATGTCTCGATTTGAGAGAACGTCTTTAGCAAGATTCCTCAAAAGCTTCGCTTTTCTAATGCCAAACCCGAACACATTTCTTTAACAGATACTTCAAATAAATATGAATCACTGAATAAAATACTTTCTTTGTCTTACTGCCCCCAGATGAGTTTCTCTTTGTTCGTGGAGAGTTGGACACGACTCTGCTTCATGGGATTCATCTTTGTTTTTACTCCTAGGACCCGCAATTGCAGCTGTAGTTAACAGGTATGCAAAAATGTTTGTTACTTTTCAAATTCACATTAAAGGAATTGATTATTCCAACTTTTTGAGCCACATAAAAAATCAACAATTTTCAACTACACCACTCAGTTCAACTTCAGTCAAGCCAATCAAAAGTTGGTTGAGCTTAGTGGGCGGTCAGTTGAGTCAATCAAAGGTTAGTTGAGACAGTCAAAGGTCAGTTGAACTTTTGAAATTAGTGGGCGGTCATTTGAGCTTAGTGGGCAGTAGTTGATCATATCAAAGGTTGGTGAGCTAAGTAGGCGGTCAGTTGAGCCAATCAATGGTCAGGTGAGCTTAGTGGGCTGTCAGGTGAGCGAATAAAAGTTCAGTGGAGATTAGTGGGCGGTCAGCTGAGCCGATCAATGGTCAGTGAGCTTAGTGGGCAGGCAGTTAAGCCAATCAAAAGTCGGTTGAGCTTAGTGGACGGTCAGTCAAGTCAAAGTTAGTTGAGTTTAGTGAGCGGTCAGTTGAGTAAATCAATGGTCAGTTGAGCTTAGTGGGCGGTAGTCTAGCCAATCAATGGTCGGTTGAGCTTACTGGGCGGTCAGCCGAGCCAGTCAAAGGTCAGTTGAACTTTTGAAATTAGCGGGTGCGCAGTTGAACCAGTTGGCCAGTTGAGCTTAGTGAGCGCTCAGTAGCTATAGTCAAACATCAGATCAGCTTAGTTGGTGGTCAGTTGAGTCAATCAAAAGTCGGTTGAATTTAATTGCCGGTCGGTTGAGTCTATTGGGCGGTCATTTGAGCCAATCAATCGTCAGTTGAGCTTAGTGGGCGGTCAGTTAGGCCAATCAAAAGTTGGTGGAGCTTAGTGGGTTGTCAGTTAAACATAGTGGGCGGTAGTCGAGCCAATCAATTGTCAGTTGAGCTTAGTGATCATTAGTTGAGTATATCGAAGGTCTGTTGGGCTTATTGTGCGGTCAGTCGAGCCAAACAAAAGCAGGTTAAGCTTAGTGCTCGGTCAGTCAAGCCAATTAAATGTTGGTTGAGCTTTGTTTGCTGTCAGTTGAGCCAATCAAACGTCGGATCAGCTTAGTGGACCGTCAGTTGAGCCAACAAAAGGTCGGTTGAGCATAGTGGGCTGTCAGTAGAGCCAATCAATGGTCATTTGAGCGAGTTAAAGGTCAGTGGAGATTAGAGGGCGGTCAGTTGAGCCAATTAAAAGTTAGTTGAACTGATTGTGCGGTCAGTCTAGCCAAACAAAAGCCGGTTGAGCTTAGTGGGGGGTCAGTCTAGCCAAACAAAAGTCGGTTGAGCTTAGTGGGCGGTCAGTTGAGCCAATCAATGTTAAGTTGAGCTTAGTGCGCGGTCAGTCGAGCCAATCAATGGTCAATTGAGCTTAAGGGGTTGTCGTTTGAGCGAGTCAAAGGTCAGTTGAGAAAAGTGGGCGGTCAGCTGAGCCAATCAATAGTCAGTTGAGCTTAGTCGGTGGACTGTTGAGCCAATCAAAGGACAGTAAATCTTAGTTTGCGGTCAATGAATCCAAACAAACGCCGGTTGAGCTTAGTGAGCGTTGAGTCAAGCGAATCAATATTAAGTTGAGCTTAGTGGGCGGTCAGTTGAGTCAATCGATGTTCAGTTGAACTTTGTGGGCGGTCAGTAGAGACATTCATTATTAAGTTGAGCTTAGTGGGCGGTCAGTTGAGCCAATCAATAATAAGTTGAGCTTATTGAGCGGTCAGTTGAGTCAATCAATGATCAGTTGAGCTTAGTGGGCGGTAGTCGAGACAATCAATTGTCAGTTAGCTTAGTGGTCGGTAGTTAAACATATCAAAGCTCGGTTGAGCTTTTTGTGCGGTCAGTCGAGCCAAACAAAAGAAGGTTCAGCTTTGTGGGCGGTCAGACAAGCCTATTAAAAGTTGGTTGAGCTTAGTGGGCGGTCAGGTGAGCCAACCAAAGGTGGTTGAGCTTTGTCGGCTGTCAGTTGAGCGAATCAAATGTCATAAAAAGCTTAGTGCGCGGTCAGTTGAGGCAAATTGAAGGGCGGTTGAGCTTAGTAGGCTCTCAACCAAGCCAATTATTGGTCGGTTGAACTTAGTGGGTGGTTAGTCGATCCAATCAATCGTATGTTGAGCTTAGTGGGCGGTCAGCTTAGCCGATCAATGGTCAGTGAGCTTAGTGGGCGTGCATTTGAGCCAATCAAAAGTCGAATGAACTTTTGAAATTAGCGGGCGCACAGTTGAACCAGTTAATAATCAGTTGAGCTTAGTGTGCTCTATGTTGTGCCAATCAAAGGTCAGATCAGCTTAGTGGGCGGTCAGTTGAGTCAATCAATGGTCAGTTGAGCTTAGTGGACGGTAGTCGAACCAATCAATTGTCATTTGAGCTTATTGTGCGGTCAGTCGAGTCAAACAAAAGCAGGTTGAGCTTAGTGGGTGGTCAGTTGAGCCAATCAACGGTCAGTTGAGCTTAGTGGGTGTTGGTCTAGGCAATAAATGGTGAGTTGAGCTTATTGTGCGGTCATTCGAACCAAACTAAAGAGGTTGAGCTTAGTGGGCGGTAAGTAGAGTAAATCAGTGGTCAGTTGAGCTTAAAGGGCGGTAGTCAAGCCAATCAATTGTCAGTTGAGCTCAGTGGCCAGTAGTTCAGCATAACAGAGTTCAGTTAAGCTTAGTGGTCGGTCAGTTGAGAGAACCGATGTACAGTCTTTGTGGGCGGACAGTAGAGAAATTCAATATTGAGTTAAGCTTAGTGCGCGGTAGTCAAGCCTATCAATTGTCACTTGAGTTTAGTGGGCGGAAAATTGAGCCAAACAAAGGTCGGTTGAGATTAGTAGGCTGTCAGTTGAGCGAATCGAAGGTCACTAGATCTTAGTGGGCGGTCAACTGAGCCGATCAATGATCAGTTGTGCTTAGTGGGCGGGCAGTTGAGCCAATCAATCGTCAGTTGAGCTTAGTGCGCGGTCAGTCGAGCCAATCAATGGTCGATTGAGCTTAGTGGGCAGTCAGTTGAGCGAGTCAAAGTTCAGTTGAAGTTAGTAGGCGGTCAGCTGCGTCGATCAGTGGTCAGTTGAGCTTAGGGGGCGGTATTCGAGCCAATCAATTGTCAGTTAAGCTTAGTGGTCAGTAGTTAAATATATCAAAATTCGGTCGAGCTTATTGTGCGGTCAGTCGAACCAAACAAAAGCAGGTTGAGCTTAGTGGGCAGTCACTTGAGCCAATCAACGGTCAGTTGAGCTTAGTGGGTGGTAGTCTAGGCAATAAATGGTCAGTTGAAATTAGTGGGCGGTCAGTCGAGCCAATCAAAGGTCAGTTGAACTTTTGAAATTAGCTGGCGGTCAGTTTAACCTATCAATGGACAGTTGAGCTTAATGTTCTGTCAGTAGAGCCAATTACTGGTCAGTCGAACGTCGGTTGAGCTTAGTGGGCTGTAATCAAGTCAGTTGTCAATCGAGCTTAGTGAGCTGTCAGTTGAGTGAGTCAAGGGTCAGTTGAAATTATTGGGCGGTCAGCTTATCCGACCAATATTCAGTTGAGCTTAGTGGGCGGGCAGTTGAGCCAATCAAAAGTCATAAAAAGCTTAGTGCGCGGTCAGTCGAGCCAAACACAAGAAGGTTGAACTTAGTAGGCGGTAGTCAAGCCAATCAACTGTCAGTTGAGCTTAGTTTGCTGTCAGTTGAGTGAGTCAAAGGTTAGTTGAAAATAGAGGACGGTCAAATGAGCCGATCAATGGTCATTCAGCTTAGTGGGCGGGCAGTTGAGCCGATCAATCGTCAGTTGAGCTTAGTGAGCGGTCCGTTGAGTCAAGCAAAGGTCAAAAAAAAGCTTAGTGCGCGGTCAGTTGAGGCAAATTGAAGGTGGGTTGAGCTTAGTAGGCTGTCAGTCAAGCCAATTAAGGGTCGGTTGAACTTAGTGGGTGGTCAGTCGATCCATTCAATCGTCAGTTAAGCTTAGTGGGCGGTTAGTTGAGCCAATATATGGTCAGTTGAGCTTAGTGGGCTATCAGTTGAGCGAGTCAAAGGTCAGTTGAGCTTAGTGGGCGGTCAGCTTAGCCGAACAATCGTCAGTGAGCTTAGTCAGCGGTCAGTTGAGTCAAACAAAAGCCGGTTGAGCTTAGTGGGTGGTCAGTTAAGTCAATCAAAGATCAATTGAGCTTTATGTGCTGTCAGTTGAGCCAATCAAACGTCGGATCATCTTAGTGGTTCAACAGCTGAGCCCACCAAAAATCGGTTGAACTTAGTGGGCTGTCAGATGAGCGAGTCAAAGATCAGTTGAGATTAGTGGGAGGTCAGCTAAGCCGATCAATGGTCAGTGAGCTTAGTGGGCGGGCAGTCGAGTCAATCAAAGTTCAGTTGAACTTCTGAAATTAGCGGGCGCACAGTTGAACCAATCACTGGTCAGATCAGCTTAGTAGGTGGTCAGTTGAGCCAACCAAAGTTCAGTTGAGCTTAGTGGTCTGTCAGTTGAGCCAATTACTGGTCAGTTGCGCTTAGTGGGCTGTCAGTTAAAAGAATCGGAGTTCGATTGAGCTTAGTGGGCGGGCAGTTGAACCAATCAAGAATCGGTTGAATTTAATTGCCAATCAGTTGAGCTAAGTGTGCGAGCAGTTGAGCCAATCAGTCGTCAGTTGAGCTTAGTGGGCGGTCAGCTGAGTCAATTCAAAGTTGGTTGAGCTTAGTGGGCGCTCAGTTTAGTCCGTCAAATGTCGGTTGAGCTTAGTGGGCTGTCAGTTGAGCCAATCATTGGTCAGTTGATCTTAGTGGGCGGTCAGGTGAGCCAACTAAACCTCGGTTGAGCTTAGTGGGCGGTAGTCAAGTCAATGGTCAATCGAGCTTAGTCAGCTGTCAGTTGAGCGAGACAAGGGTCAGTTGAAGTTATTGGGCGGTCAGCTGAGGCGATCAATGTTTAGTTGAGCTTAGTGGGCGGGCAGTTGAGAGAATCAAAGGTCAGTTGAATTTAATTGCTGGTCAGTTGAGCATAGTGCAGTTGTTCCAATCAGTCGTCAGTTGAGCGTAGTCAACGGTCCGTTGAGCCAATCGAAGGTCATAAAAAGCTTAGTGCGCGGTCAGTCGAGCCAAACACAAGAAGGTTGAGCTTAGTGGACATTTAAGCGGTCAACTGAGCCAATCGAATGTCGGTTGAGTTTAGTGGGCTGTCAGTTGAGCGAGTCAAAGCTCAGTTGAGATTAGTGGGCGGTCAGCTGAGCCGATCAATATTCAGTTGAGCTTAGTGGGCGGTCTTTTCGAGCTAATCAACGGTCGATTGAGCTTAGTGGGCTGTCAGTTGAGCCAGTCAAAGCTCAGTTGAGATTAGTGGGCGGTCAGCTGAGCTGATCAATATTCAGTTGTGATTAGTGGGCGGGCAGTTGAGCCAATCAATCTTCAGTTGAGCTTAGTGGGCGGTAGTGAAGTCAATTGTCATTAGTAAAGCTTAGTGGGCGGTCAGTTGAGCCAATCAAAGGTCAGTCAAGCTTAGTGGACGGTCAGTCAAGCCAATCAAAAGCCGAAAAATCTTAGTGGGTGGTTAGTCAAGCCAATCAATGGTCCGTTGAACTTAGTGGGCGGTCAGTCGATCCAATCAATCGTCAGTTGAGCTTAGTGGGCGGTAGTCGAGCCAATCAATTATCAGTTGAGCTTAGTTTTCAGTAGTTGAGCACATCAAAGGTCGTTTGGGCTTAATGTGTGGTCAGTTGAGCCAATCAATCGTCAGTGGAGCTTAGTGGGCGGTCAGTCGAGCCAATTAAAGATCAGTAAATCTTAGTGAGTGGTCAGTTGAGCACAGTGGGCGGTAGTCGAGCCAATCAATTGTCAGTTGAGCTTAGTGGTCAGTAGTTGAACATATCAAAGGTGAGTTGAGGTTATTGTGCGGTCAGTCGAGCCAAACAAAAGCAGGTTGAGCTTACTGGGCTATCAGTTGAGTCAATCAATGGTCAGTTGCGCTGAGTGGACTGTCAGTTGAGCGAGTCAAAGGTCAGTTGAGCTTAGTAGGCGGTCAGTAGAGTCAATCAAGTGTCAGTAAAACTTAGTGGGCGGTCAGTTGAGGCAAAGTGAAGATCGGTTAAGCTTAGTGGGGGGTCAGTCGAGTGAAACAAAAGCCGGTTGAGTTTAGTGGACGGTCAGTCAA
Organism: Uloborus diversus; assembly: GCF_026930045.1. Classification (NCBI taxonomy): domain Eukaryota; kingdom Metazoa; phylum Arthropoda; class Arachnida; order Araneae; family Uloboridae; genus Uloborus; species Uloborus diversus. The sequence goes on along the minus strand of NW_026558863.1, from coordinate 94,735 downwards.
GCCAATCAAAAGTTGATTGAGCTTAGTTGGCGGTCAGTTGAGCCAATCAATGGTCAGTTGAACTTAGTGGGCGGTAGTCGAGCCAATCAATTGTCAGTTGAGCTTAGTGGTCAGTAGTTTAACATGTCAACGGTCGGTAGAGCTAATTGTGCGCTCAGTCGAGCAAATCAAAAGCTGATTGAGCTTAGTGGTCTGTCAGTTGTGCCAATCAAAAGGTTGTTGAGCTTAATGGGCGTTCAGTCGAGCCAATCAAAGGTCAGTTGAACTTCTGAAATTAGTAAGCGGTCATTTGTGCCAATCAATTTTCAGTTGAGCTCAGTGGGCAGTAGTTGAGCATATCAAAGGTCGGTTGAGCTTAGTGGGCGAGCAGTTGAGCCAATCATAAGTCGTTTGAAGTTTATTGCCGGTTAGTTGAGCTTAGTAGGCGGGGAGTTGAACAAATCAATCGTCAGTTAAGCTTAGTGGGCGGTCAGTTAAGACAATCGATGTTCAGTTGAGCTTTGTGGGCTGTCAGTAGAGCCATTTAATATTAAGTTGAGCTTAATTGGCGGTCAGTAGAGCAATTCAATATTGAGTTAAGCTTCGTGGGCGGTAGTCAAACCAATCAATTGTCCGTTGAGCTTAGTGGGCGGTCAGTTGAGCGAATCAAAGGACACTAGATCTTAGCGGGCCGTCAACTAAGCTAATCGAAGGTCGGTTGAGCTTAGTGGGCAGTAGTTGAGCACATCAAAGGTCGGCTCAGCTTAGTGGGCGGTCAGTTGAGCCAATCATAAGTCGTTTGAAGTTAATTGCCGGTTAGTTGAGTTTAGTAGGCGGGCAGTTAAACAAATCGATCGTCAGTTGAGCTTAGGGGGTGGTCAGTAATGCCAATCAATGGTCAGTTGAACTTAGCGAGCGGTCAGTCGATCCAATCAATCATCAGTTGAGCTTTGTGGGCGGTCAGTTGAGGCAAATTGAAGGTCGGTTAAGTTTAGTGGGCTGTCAGTAAAGCCATTCAATATTAAGGTAAGCTTAGTGGGCGGTAGTCAAGCCAATCAACTGTCAGTTGAGCTTAGTTTTCAGTAGTTGAGCACATGACAGGTCGTTTGGGCTTATTGTGCGGTCAGTCGAACCAAACAAAAGCAGGTTGAGCCTAGTGGGCAGTCAGTCAAGCCAATTAAAGTTGGTTGAGCTTAGGGGGCGGTCAGTTGAGCCAATTGAAGGTCAGTTGACCTTAGCGGGCTGTCAGTTGAGCCAATCATTGGGCAGTTGCGCTTAGTGGGCTCTCAGTTGAGCGAATCAAAGGTCAGTTGATCTTAGTGGGTGGTCAGCTGAGACAATCAAACACTCGGTTGAGTTTAGTGGGTGGTAGTCAAGTCAATCAATTCTCAGTTGAGCTTAGTGAGCTGTACTTTGAGCTTAGTGAGCTGTCAGTAGATCTTAGTGGGCGGTCAGCTGAGCCAATCAATCGTCAGTTGAGCTTTGTGAGCGGTCAGTTGAGCCAATCAATGGTCAGTTGAGCTTAGTGGGTGGGCAGTTGAGCCCATCAAAGTTCGGATCAGCTCAGTGGACGGACAGTTGAGCCAATTAAATTTCAGTTGAGCTTAGTGAGCTCTCAGTAGAGCGTGTCAAGGGTCAGTTGAAATTATTGGGCGGTCAGCTGAGCCGATCAAATGTCATTTGAGTTTAGTGGGAGGGTAAATGAGGCAATCAAAGGTGTGTTGAATTTAATTGCCTGTCAGTTCAGCATAGTGGACGGGCAGTTTTGCCAATCAATCGTCAGTTGAACTTAGTGAGCAGTCCGTTGAGCCAATCAAAGATCATAAAAAGTTTAGTGCACGCTCAGTTGAGGCAAATTGCAGGTCGAATGAGCTTAGTAGGCTCAGTTCAGCCAAACAAAAGCCGTTTAAGCTTAGCCGGCGGTAGTCAAGTCAATCAATTGTCAGTTGAGCTTAGTGGGCGGTCAGTCGAGCCAATCAATTGTCAGTTGAGCTTAGTGGTCAGTAATTGAACATATCAAAGGTCAGTTGAGCTTATTGTGCGGTCAGTCGAGCCAAACAAAAGCAGGTTGAGCTTACTGGGCGGTTATTCAAGCCAATTAAAAGTTGTTTGAGCTTAGTGGGCAGCCCGTTGAGCCAATCAATGGTCAGTTGAGCTTAGTGTTCTCTCAGTTGAGCCAATCAAAGATCGCATCAGCTTAGTGGGCGGTCAGTTCAGCCAACCAAAGGTCAGTTGATCTTAGTGGGCAGTCAGCTGAATTAATCAAAGGTCGGTTGAGCTTAGTGTACGGTCAGTAGAGCCATTCAATATTAATTTGAGCTTAGTGGGCGGTAGTCAAACCAATCAATTGTCAGTTGAGCTTAGTTTGCTGTCAGTTGAGCGAGTCAAAGGTTAGTTGAAATTAGTGGGCGTTCAGCTGAGCCGTTCAATGGTCAGTTGAGCTTAGTGGGCAGGGAAATGAGCCAATCAAATGTCGGTTGAATTTAATTGCCGGTCAGTTGAGCTTAATGGGCGATCAGTCGAGCCAATCAAAGGGCAGTTAAACTTCTGAAATTAGTAAGCGGTCATTTGTGCCAATCAATTGTCAGTTGAGCTCAGTGGGCAGTAGTTGAGCATATCAAAGGTCGGTTGAGCTTAGTGGGCCGGCAGTATAGACAATCATAAGTCGTTTGAAGTTTATTGCCGGTTAGTTGAGCTTAGTAGGCGAGGAGTTGAACAAATCAATCGTCAGTTAAGCTTTGTGGGCGGTCAGTTGAGACAATCGATGTTTAGTTGAGCTGTGTCGGCTGTCAGTAGAGCGATTTAATATTAAGTTGAGCTTAATGAGCGGTCAGTAGAGCCATTCAATATTGAGTTAGTGGGCGGTAGTCAAGCCAATCAATTGTCCGTTGAGCTTAGTGGGCGGTCAGTTGAGCGAATCAAAATACACTAGATCTTAGTGGGCCGTCAACTAAGCTAATCAAAGTTCGGTTGAGCTTAGTGGGCGGGCAGTTGAGCCAATCAATCGTCAGTTGAACTTAGTGGGCGGGCAGTTGAGCAAATCAATCGTTAGCTGAGCTTAGGAGGCGGTCCGTTGAGCCAATCAATGTTAAATAGAGCTTAGTGGACTGTCAGTTGAGCGAGTTAAATGCCAGTTGAGAAAAGTGGGCCGTCAGTTGAGCTTAGTGGGCGGTCAGTCGAGCCAATCAAAGGTCAGTAAAGCAAAGTGGTTTTTCAGTTAAGTCAATCGTAAGTTGGTTCAGCTTAGTGGGCGGTCAGTTGAGTCAATGGTCCGCTGAGCTTAGTGGGCGCAAATTGAGCCAATCCATTGTCAGTTGAGATTAGTGGTAAGTCGTTGAACATATCAAAGGACGGTTGAGCTTATTGTGCGGTCATTCGAGCCAAACAAAAGCAGGTTGAGCTTAGCAAGCAGTCAGTCAAGCCAATTAAAATTTGGTTGAGCTTATTGGGTGTTCAGGTGAGCCAATCAAAGGTCGGTTGAGCTTAGTGCGCGGGCAGTTGAGTCAATCAAAAGTCGGTTGAATTTTTTTGATAGTCAGTTGAATTTAGTGGGCGGTCAGCTCAGCCGATGAATGGTCAGTTGAGCTTAGTGGGCTGTCAGTTGAGCGAATCAAAGGTCATTTGAGATTAGAGGGCTGTCAGCTAAGCCAATCAATGGTCAGTTGAGCTTACTAGGTGGGCGGTTTAATAAATCAAAGTAAGTTGAATTCAATTGCCGTTTAGTTGAGCTTTGTGGGCTGGCAGTTGAGCCAATCAATCGTCAGTTGAGTTTAGTGGGCGGTCAGTTGAGCCAATTAATATTAAGTTGAGCTTAGTGCGCGGTCAGTCGAGCCAATCAATGGTCAATTGAGCGAGGTGGGCTGTCAGTTGAGCGAGTCAAAGGTCAGTTGAGATTAGTGGGCGGTCAGCTGAGCGAATCAATGGACATTTGAGCTTAGTGGGCGGTAGTCTAGCCAATCAAAGGTCAGTTGAGCTTAATCGGCAGTCAGTCGAGTCAATAAAAGATGAACTTTTAAAATTAGCGCGCGCACAGTTGAAACAATCAATGATTAGTTGAGCTTAGTGTGCTGTCTATTGAGCCAATCAAAGGTCGCATCAGCTTAGTGGGCAGTCAGTTGAGCCAACCAAAGTTCGGTTCAGCTTAATGATCTGTCAGTTGAGCCAATCATTGGACATTGCGCTTAGTATGCTGTCAGTTGAGCGAATCAAATGTCACTAGATAATAGTGAGCGGTCAACCGAGCCAATCAATGTTAAGTTGAGTTTAGTGCGCGGACCGTCGAGCCAATCAATGGTCAATTGAGCTTAGTGGGCTGTCAGTTGAGCGAGTTAAATGTCAGTTGAGAAAAGTGGGCGGTCAGCTGAGCTGATCAATGGTCAGTTGCGCTTAGTCGGCGGGCAGTTAAGTCAATCCAAATTCGGTTGAATTTAATTGCCGGTCAGTTGATCCTATTGGGCCAGCATTTGAGCCAATCAATCGTCAGTTGAGCTTAGTGGGCGGTCAGTCGAACCAATCAAAGGTCAGTAAAGCAAAGTGGGCTTTCAGTTAAGCCAATCAAAAGTTGGTTCAGCTAAGTGGGCGATCAGTTGAGTCAATCAATGGTCAGCTGAGCTTAGTGGGCGGTAATCGAGCCAATCAAGTGTCAGTTGAGCTTAGTGGTCAGTAGTTGAACATATCAAATTACGGTTAAGCTTATTGTGCGGTCATTCGAGCAAAACAAAAGCAGGTTGAGCTTGGTGGGCGGTCAGTCAAGCCAATTTAAAGTTGGTTGAGCTTAGTAGGCGTTCAGTTGAGCCAATCAATGGTCAGTTGAGCTTAGTGGGTGGGCAGTTGAGCCAATTCTTCGTTAGTTGTGCTTAATGGGCGGTCAGTCGAACCAATCGAAGGTCCCTAAAGCTTAGTAGGTGGTGAGTTGAGGCAAATTGAAGGTCGGTTGAACTTAGTAGGCGGTCAGTTGAGCCAATTAAAGGTTAATTGAGCTTATTATGCTGTCATTAGAGCCAATCAAAAGCCGGTTGAGCTTACTGGGCGGTCAGTCAATCCAGTCAAAAGTTGAATGAGCTTAGTGGGCGGTCAGTTGAGTAAATCAATGGTCAGTTGAGCTTAGTGGGCGGTAGTCGAGCCAATCAATCGTCAGTTGAGCTGAATGGGCAGTCAGTTGTGCCAATCAATGTTAAGTTGAGCTTAGTGCGTGGTCAATCGAACCAATCAGTGGTCAGTTGAGCTTAGTGGGCTGTCAGTTGAGCCAATGAAAGGTCGGATCAGCTTAGTGGGCGGTCAATTGAGCCAATAAAAAGTCGGTTGAATTTAATTGCCTGTCAGTTGAGCTTATTGGGCATGCATTTGAGCCAATCAATGGTCAGTTGAGCTCAGTGGGCGATAGTCGAGCTAATCAATTGTCAGTTGAGCTTAGTGGTCATTAGTTAAACATATAAAAGGTCGGTTGAGTTAATTGTGCGGTCTGTTGAGCCAAACAAAAGCAAGTTGAGCTTAGTGGGCGGTCACTCAAGCCAATTAAAAGTTGGTTGAGCTAAGTGGGCTGTCAGTTGAGCCAATCATTGGTCAGTTGTGCTTCGTGGGCTGTCAGTTGATCGAATCAAAGGTCACTTTATCTTTGTAGGCTGTCATCTGGTGCCAATCACACGTCGGTTGAGCTTAGTGGGCGGTAGTCAAGACAATCAATTGTCTGTTGAGCTTAGTGAGCTGTCAGTTGAGCGAGTCAAGGGTCAGTTGAAATTAGTGGACGGTCAGCAGAGGTGCCAATGGTCAGTTGAGCTTAGTGGGCGTGCAGTTCAGCCAATCAAAGGTCGGTTGAATTTAATTGCTGGTCAGTTGAGCATAGTGGGCGGGTAGTTGAGCCAATCAGTCGTCATTTGAGCTGAGTGAGCGGTTCGTTGACCCAATCAAAGGTCATAAAAAGCTTAGTGCGCCGTCAATTTAGGCAAATTGAAGGTCGGTTGAGCTTAGTAGACAGTCAGTTGAGCCAATTAAAGGTTAGTTGAGCTTATTGTGCGGTCAGTCGAGCAAACAAAAGCCGGTTGAGCTTAGTGGGAGGTCAGTTGAGTCAATCAATGGTCAGTTGAGCTTAGTGGGCGGTAGTCGAGCCAAACAATTGTCAGTTGAGCTTAGTGGTCAGTAGTTGAACTTATCAAAGGTCGGTTGAGCTTATTGTGCGGTCTGTCGAGCCAAACAAAAGCAGGTTCATCTTAGTGGGCGGTCAGTTAAGCCAATTAAAAGTTGATTGATCTTATTGAGCGATCAGTAGAGCCAATCAATGTTAAGTTGAGCTTAGTGCGCTGTCATTCGTGCCAATCAAAGGTCAGTAAAGCTGAGTGGGCGATCAGTTGAGCCAATCAAAGGTCAGTTGAACTACTGAAATTAGTGAGCGTTCATTTGTGCGAATTAATTGTCAGTTGGGCTCGGTGGGGAGTAGTTGAGCATATCAAAGGTCGGTTGAGCTTAGTGGGCTGTCAGTCGATCCAATCAATCGTCAGTTGGAGCTTAGTGGGCGGTCAGTTGAGCCAGTCAATGTTCAGTTGAGCTTTGTGGGCGGTCAGTAGAGCCATTCAATATTAAGTTAAGCTTATTGGGCGGTAGTCAAGCCAATCAATTGTCAGTTGAGCTTAGTTTTCAGTAGTTGAGCATATCAAAGGTCGGTTGGGCTTATTGTGCAGTCACTCGAGTCAAACAAAAGCAGGTTGAGCTTAGTTTTCTGTCTATTGAGCCAATCAATGGTCCCTTGGGCTTAGTGGACTGTCAGTTAAGCGATTCAAAGGTCAGTTGCGATTAGTGGGCGGTCGGCTGAGCCGAACAATGGTCAGTGAGCTTAGTGTGCGGACAGCTGAACCAATCGAAAGTCGTTTAAATTTAATTGCCGGTCAGTTGAGCATATTGGGCGGACATTTGAGCCAATTAATCTTCAGTTGAGCATAGTGGGCGGTCAGTCGAGCTGATCAAAGGTCAGTAAAGCTTAGTGGGCGGTCAGTTGAAGCAAATTCAAGGTCGGTTGAACTTAGTGGGCGGTCAGTCAAGCCAATCAAAAGTTGGTTGAGCTTAGTGGGCGGTCAGTTGAGGCAATCAATGGTTAGTTGAGCTTAGTGTTCTCTCAGTTGAGCCTACCAAAAGTCGGTTGAGCTTAGTGGGCTGTCAGTTGAGCCAATCATTTATCAGTTGCGCTTAGTGGGCTGTCAGTTGAGCGAATCAAAGGTCAGTTGATCTTATTGGGTGGTCAGCTGAGCTGATCAAAGATCGGTTGAGCTTAGCGGGCGGTCAGTTAAGCCGATGAAAGATTAGTTGAGCTTGTTGTGCGGTCAGTCGAGCCAAACAAATGCCGGTAGAGCATAGTGGGCTTAAAATAGTTAAAATTTTACCTTTTAGTAGTTGAAATTGTTTTACCCGTTCATTACTAACATATTTGTCTTTGTTTAATTATCATACATTCATTTCACCAGATCTGACAAGTTTTGTTTAAACTGTTTTGACATTTTATTTTTTTTTTTTAATTTGGGTTGTAGTTTCATCACATCCAGTGGTTGAGAGACGTGCAGCATTTATATTTGTATGTAGAGAAAATCAAAATATTCTTACCTTGAGGTTGAGAAAGAAGTTCCTGTTCCGAAAGCGGGAAGCCAGTTATTTAAAACGTGACTTTCAGCGGCAATTTCTTAGATGTTCGCCATGTGAAATATCTTCGCTGATAAAATCTCGCACTCTCCCCAGCACAGTTGCTTTAAAAAATTTACGAATTATATCATTTATTTTGAATTGTTCATTACTTCTCATGCGTATGCAAAACTCTGCTGTAATTATTTTCTTCATCTCTCACCTAATCGTAATTCTCTTTTTATTTTGAAGTAAAATACCGCACTAAGCCAGAAGTCATCAATCTTTCAGTTGAACTGCATCATTGCTGCGGTCACTCATCTGGTTCTCTAATTGTAAATTAGCGACTAGTTTGTTTGGCTCTCTTGGTTGCATTAAGAGGTTTTTCATCTCCACCTCAATTACTTCCTATTCCGGGCTGATGGGGGCTAAAAAGCACGACTGCAGTCCTCGGATGAAATGACTGAGTGGCTAGGTATTTTATGTAAGCAATTAATTGTTAAAGGCTTCCAATTCAATTTGCACACAAAGGAATCTCAGAAAGGAACACGGATAATTTTTGTTGTGCAAATTTTTTAGGCGTGTATTTTTTTTAGTATGGAACAGATTTATGGTAAAGGTTTTTTATGGTAACTTTGTGCTACTTCTAAAATACATTTACACTAAATAGAATCAAATAAAAGTATAATATTAAAAATAAATAAAACGGAACAGACTTCAAAACTACAGATTACAATTGCGCTAAAAGGAAAAAGTATATTCTTGGAACACCATTTATAATTACTTTTAAAAATATTTTTTTAAGCTCGAGAGAAAATAAGATGTTATTATATTATGGCAACAAATGATTTTACAACTATAAATGCAAACGGAACCAGATGCTTCAGTAACATTCGCATGCATTAGAATTTAATGTCAGCATATTTGAGCAACAGTATAAATGTTTCCTTCCTAACTTTGTATGGATTTTCTGAAAAATATGAACGATGTATAATTGCACGTGATTTTTACTTTTTGTTTTTGCTCAAAATTCAAAAATTATATTTGAAGGTATCGATGGTGTTCAAAGAATAAAATTGTTTCCCTTTTTAGTGCAATTTAATCTGAAGTTTTGAATTCGGTTCTTTTTTTTTGTCATAATACGTCCAACTAACACATCCTGAGTTTTTACGCTATTTGAAGGCATCAAACATCACATTGTCCAACTTAAAAAAAAAAAAAATAATAAATGGTAAACACGTTACTTCACCGTCCGACCTTTTTATAAGGGTTGATACAACCGATGGATCGTTACATCCAGTGTTGCCAGATTTAAGAACAGTAATTACGAGACAGGCTAATAGGAGTGAAAAGGGGGAGGGGCTTATTTTCGAGACGTCACTGTAAATTCAATCTCAACAAAGCATTAAGCCTCACAAAATGTCACCAATCAAGGTGTAAAAATAGTTTTCATTCAGAATGGCGACACATTGGCAGATATATTTTTCCAATATTAGTCAATGAGCAAAGAAGCAACCGTTCGGCTCCTCATAGTCTGCCGCCAAAAAAAAAAAAACATACAAACTTATTCAAAACGAAAACATTTTTTTTTTTTTTTTTGCTTGCTGCCACATGATTTTCTAATTGCTCATTTTATTTTACATTTTTTGTTAACTCTATTTTTTCCTTTAAAATAATGTCTTGTTCTGTAAAAAATTGTTATCAGCTAGAATACGAGACTTTAGACGTCCCGTAAGGAAGTTCCCGGGACGTGGGAAAACTTTTTTAAAATACGGGACTGACCTTTGAAATATGGGACGTTTGGCAACCCACGTTACATCCTGGGGTTGCTGTAGCGAGGTTTGACTGTGATTGCTGGTGCGTGCCGGACTGCAACATCTTCGCAACCTGGTGTAAACAAATAATTTGTTACTTTAATAGACGCTTCAGTGACGTATATTCATGATTTATGCATCACATTTAAGCTACAGGTGTCCCTCGTATAACACGGTTAATTCGTTCCGTGTAGTGTCGGAACAGTGTTATACGACACTTAAAAGTAAGTAAAAATGTTTTTTTTTTTTTTTTTAATACTTATTATGTATGTGAACGAGAAAAATCAGGTTAAGATGTATGGTGTTACATTGAAACCGTATTCCGTGTTAGATCGAAACCGTGTTATACGAGACTTAGAAATAATGTAAATCAAGGGATGTGTACTGTTTTACATCGAAACAAAGTTTCATTAGAACAAAGTAAAAATTTATTATTTAAAAACTTTATTGAAGAGTTATCAACCATTAACAGAATAAATTAAACAAAAATGAAATTAAATTTTTTCATAAGTATAACATTCGAGTTATATCAAAACCATGAAGTATTAAATTCAAGTTTCGTACCGTGTAACATCAATACCGTTTTATAATAATCGCAAATTTGATACCGTGTAATATCGAAACCGTGTTATAATAATCCCAAATTTGGTACCGTGTAACATCGATACCGTTTCATAATAATCGCCAATTCGGTACCGTGTAATATCGAAACCGTGTTATAATAATCCCAAATTTGGTACCGTGTAACATCGATACCGTTTCATAATAATCGCAAATTTGGTACCGTGTAACAACGAAAACGTGTTGTAGAAGTTCCATGTTATACGAGTGTCGCCTGTATTTGTTTCTAGACATGACTAACTACTTCTGCCGATGTAAAAGTGACCGAAAATAGGCTAGTGAGGGGAGGACACAGTAAAACAATTGTGGGGGGAGGGAACCCGAAAACTGAAAAGCACCCTTACCACCTTCCCCCTCCACAATATTTCAAAATAATTTTATTCTAAATGTTATTTTTCATTCATTTTTTTTAGGATCCCGGTAGACCAATTAATCTACTGATAGGAACATAAATAGCATGCATTATTATACTTTGGATGTGGACGTAAAATATCATTAACATGTCAAGTCAATTAAATAATAAACCATATATAATTTTACCGAGATGCTATAAAATGAGCGGTTTTAATTAGGAACATTGTCGTAATGATTATTGTTATTAAATAAACCTATAATTGACCTTCAGTTTTTGGTTAATCAGTTTTTATTTTAAATATAATTAGTATGTAATTCAGAAATTTATAGCTTCCTAAAATATAAGTTTTGTAAAAGTATTCAGAAAATATTTCTTCGTGAATTTCGAAGTAGTTGCTGATTTGTTCTTAAAACCGTGACACAGTTGAATAATATTTTGTTAATAAATGCCATTGATATTGCAGTTTTGACAAACTACTGCGTGTTTCCTTCCATTTTGCATTCTTTACAAGCTGAAAGAGAAATATTTCGTTTCGCAAAGGGGGCTTCCTGGATAAATATGACTCTCCAAGGTACGTCTACATATATTTTTTTTAATGTTAACTATTGACTCCATCAAAGAATATTGCACAGATTGCGATATTGCCCCCCTTTGAGTTCGAAACAAATGAGTTAAATTTATTTTGGTCGCTTTAGCCTTCGACTCCATATCCGCATTAGTTCTTTAGCAAAGAAAAACGCTTTTATTCCAATATGATTTGCATTTTGTGTTCTTTTTAAATAACTAAAAAAAAAATCTTTATGATCTATCAAAAAAAAAAAAAAGTAGTGAATGAAATAGTTAAATTATGCACTAAATGAACTTGTAAATTTAATAGTTAAAATTAGCTTAGTTATTTTATACGATATTGTAGGTCCTGCCATGTACTGAATTTCCACATTTCGCTTCCATAAAAGAAAATCCGAATATCGAAATGTAGTTTACGTCTTTGGGAGACTAAAATGCACTAATTGAACAACATATTTAGCAAAAGACGAAATTTTACGAAATTCGATTAGTTAGATTCAAAAAGAGCATCGATTTTTATATTTCGTTTCAATAAAAAAACTAAAAATAGAAACGTGTTTTACTGCTAAGAGAGGCTCAATTGTACTAAATGAACATATATTCAGCAAGAAATAAAACTCGAAGTTTAATAGTTCCTCCGAAATTGGCTTAGTTATATTCAAGAAAACTGTAGGTTCTGCCACGCACTGATTTTAGCATTTCGCTTCCATAAAAGAAAATCTGAATATCCAAATGTAGAATAACACTATGAGAGGCTCAGTTGCACTAAATAAACACAGATCCACCTAGAAATAAAATGCTAAGTTTAATAACTCTTTCGAAATAAGCTGAATTATATTCAACAGAAGTGTAACCCTGAAAAGTGCTGACTTTTCCCATTTCGCTTCCATAAAAGAGAATTCGATCCCGAAATGTAGTTTACAGCTCAAAGACTCAACTGCACTAAGTGATTACAAATTCAGCGAAAAACCAACTTTTGAGTTTACTATTTCTTCCGAAATCAGGTCAGTTATATGCAACAAAATTGTAGGTCCTGCTAAATACTAAATTTTCACATTTCGCTTCCATAAAAGAAAATATGCATATCGAAATGGATAGTAACGCTATTGGAGGCTCAATTGCACTAAATAAGCACAAATTCAGCAAAAAATTCTATATTTAATAGTTCCTCCGGAAATAGCTTAGTTATGTTCAACAAAAAAGTAATCCTGCAACGAGCTGAATTTTCACATTTCGCTTCCATCAAAGAATAAAAAATCTGAATATCGAAATGTAGTTTACATCTGACAGACTCCAGTTGCACTAACAGAACACATATTCAGCAAAAAACGAAACCCGGGACTACCCCATCGCAGACACACTAATCTGACCACTAGTCAAGGCGGCGATGTTATTTAATACTTCAAAAGAATGAGTGAATGAACTTATGTTCGTATGCGCGCGAAGGACTTAATACTTCCTTAATGCGTATTTTTTAGACACTTTGCTACATGATTTAAATATGTCAAGCAGATGAAACGGCAGCTTTTACTTAAAGGTGAAAAAATGATGTTTTTGCTGGCGTTTGAAATCTTAAATTGTAACTAGATTGCGATGCAGCGCCAAGTCGACCACAAAAGCTTGTTAATTTAACTCTAAATGACGCTACTTATGACGCTAATGTTGTCTGCATTGAATCAAAATTGATTTTCTTTAAAAGTACAAGCTAAGAAAGAAAACAAGCAACGATAAAATTAAAACATTTTCAAAACACAGACTGAGTCGCAACTGCAGAATCAAAAGGGAAAATTGAAAATCCTTTTAAAAAACTTATATTATTAAAAATTAATGTCGAGTACTTTATTTGCTACTAGTGGTACCCGCACGGCTTTGCCCGCAATAGAAAAATTAAAAGGTCTTTTGGTTCGCCTGTATATTTAAAAATAATGTATTGTGATTTTCTCGCCAATTGGCTTGTACCCAGGGACTGCAAATAGGAGGGTCGGAAGGGGCCGGTCCCCCCCCCCCCAATTTTTTTGAGCAGAATATTAGAAAATGAGTGAATTTTATTTATGGAAATCGAAAATCAAAGTTCATTTTTAAAATATTGCTGGTTCTCAGTAACTACAGTAGACCCTCGTTTTACGCGGGTTTATTTTAAGCAGTTTCGATTATGCGCGGTTTAAGATTTGACACTTTTAGTTTATTTTAAGCGGGTGAGTTTCGGTTTTACGTGGATGCGGCAATGCACACAGATAACATTTTCCTCTCTTTCAAAATCCAGACTCCTAAAGATTGCAGATTACACGTAATAAACTGCGTTTTCGCGTGCTAATAACCGAGCTTGGGCCCCTGGAGATATCTTATGCGATTGATTCCAGAGCTCTTTCCAGAAGTAAAGCTATTAAACTCCCACAGTTAAGAACTCACTGGAAGAAGAGCTTTTAGGAGTGACAAAGGAGGCCAAAACCAACGAGGATACCGACGTAGGTGACGCACAACCAAAAAGGTCCACATTAGAAATATTGAGCCATTCCTAGACAATAGAAATGATCTTTCTCTTTTGTTGGTGAAGGAAGATTCTATCATGGAAATGAAGCAAGTGATCATGGATGCGTTAAAATGCTCTGCAGAGAATGACCGAGAAAAAATCTTAATGACTGTCAAAAGACTTGTCATAGCCAGCTCCTCTTTATAAACAGAACACGAAATTAATTTGTTTTATTTTTTATAAATGTTGTTCATATAAATCGATATAAGTACACATTAAACTTATTATACAATTAGTCATCACTAGAATGCAGTATTTTGTTATCTACGGAACCTAACCCCTATTTTAACTCTCCTATTAGGTCTCAATTTCCGCGGTTTCGATTTACGCGGCCTTTCCGTGGAATGTAACCCCCGCGTAAAACGAGGGTCCACTATATTTGATGAAACTCGACACATTCGCAGACATGAACAATAGGACTCGACCGATGGTTCAACAATTTAGCCATCGGCATCGGCGGCCGATGCTAACTTGCAGGAAACATCGGCCCATCGGCCTTAAAAATCATCGAAAAGCCGATGGAATTGGCCGATGTTTTTGAACAAAAAAGGACCTTTGTTGTTTTACTTTTTAATACAAAGTAAAGGAAGTTATTGTTTTTATATAAATTGTTTACTTAAATTTCAGTATGAATTTCTATTTTAATCACAACTGGAAGAGTTTTTAATACTGCATTCAGGTACCAAACAAGTTAATTGTTGCGTTGTTTCTTGCGGATGAATGTACGTATGTATCTCTTATAAGTCATAACTCAAAAATGGTAAGCTGTAGAAGGCTAAATTTTCGCATGTGGGATGTGCGTACGTTCCAGTTGCGCACTTCCCTTTTTGATTTCGATCGGATGTTCTAAAAATCCTATTTACTCATTTTTTGTGGCTATTAATTACTTATTTCAATGCAAAACTCATATAGCGTCTGAGACTGACGATCATTTGGTGATATATTGCCGAATTGGAGACTATGGAAACAAATATGAGATGGCGAAACCGGTTTTGTTTCATTTTGTTAGATTCCCGTTGAACGGAAGGTAATTTTTAATTTTTCTATATTTGTATTATGAATCACAGTAATGCAGTCTTTTCTGTATCGCTTCGGCGGAGCTACAAGTTTGGGGCTCGTCGAAATACATTTTGGTGCCCTATATCTCTATCACAGAAGTTGTAAAACATTTATCATAAGCATTGTTGTAACTCCTACGGTTCCAGTATGGTTATGGGGCCTCACGCGCAATTGCAACATTTGCTATATTTTAAATCCGCCACTGCACGTCAAAACAAACTCGGGTGCAAGTTTTAAAAGGGTATTTCTACTCAATGTTTATGATTATGTTAAACTCTATTTTTTACGATTATTTTTTGTATTTCCGAGAAAACTTGCGAGCCCCTCCTCCAAATCTCAGTTTCTGAAATTAAACTCTAGTTGTTCCTCTGAGTTGCTTAAAACTAACACCATCCATAAAATTAGAGTTTCGTTTCAAGCTTTATCTATTGTTTAGGAAGAATTCAGAGCATTAATATAAGAAATTGATTAAAGACGTTTTCAGTTGTAGCATAACTCGGAAATCAAAGGGACTTTTGAATTTTTTTCTTCGGAAGTGCTGGAGTAGCTTCAGAAACTCTTCTAGGCGTTGGTAGTAGCGGTTCTGTACTAAAAAAAAAACGAGGCCGAAGTTTAATGTTGTGAGTTACTCCAAAATCAGAGGGTGGCCCCCCTAACCCACACTCGTCGTTTCAAGCATTTCTTGAATATTTAGCAATTATTTATTTTGATCAAGAAATATCATTTTGCGTATTTCTTATACTTGTTTCACCTATATTTCGTAATGCGCTATCTTTTTGGCATCCTTAATAGCGATCGATTTCTTTTTTTCTGTTGTAAGTAACTATTTTTATGTATTTATATAAAATCAATGAATAAGTTATTTTCGTTTTCATCATATTTCTAATAATATGTTATAGAAAAGTTTGAAGGATTTTCTACTATGCAAATTTTTGAATTTCAGAAAATTATTGTTAAATTGAAAAATTTAATTTGAACTTGTTTGTAGTGCTTCATAAGAGATTAAACAATCAAATTGTTCAATATTACGTGTGCAAACATCAGATCGAGTAGTATATGTATTCAGTTATTAACTTGGTCTAAATATTGAGTTTGTTTATTGTGGCTGCGTTTTAAGAACCTCGCTCTTTTCATGGCTATTTCTTTTTTTTTTTTTTGCAAAATTTATGTCACTGTTTATAGCTTTTATGAAAAATGCAAACTTTTCAGTTCATAAATTTTAAATAAGTATAAAAATATAACTATTATGATATAATATTGTAATTTATCTGTTACCTTTTTTGTTTAATTTGATGACTAAAAAATGTCTACGTGCAATCTTTCCACTTTAATTGCGTAATTTGTTGACGGTTTCATAGTTTTATTCTTATTTATTTATTCACCTTTCGAATAATTAAACAATATAATTTAATGTTTTTTAAATATGTTCAGTGTACCTAAATCCATACATTATTATAATATTACTGAAATCTTAGTTATATGTTCAATTTAAAAAAAAAAAAAATCAGTTGGTTATTAAACAGCCTCTTTGTTTTTCTTTTTCTTTTTCTTTTTCTTTTATTTTTATTTTTTTAAATTTTATAGCTGTTGTTCTTCGTCTTCCATCATACAGCAGTCAAAAAAGGAGAAGTATAACTGCACCCTATACAGATTGTACGTAGTACGATCCAAAAATTTGGGGATAAGCTGTATAAAACCTTACCCAGAATAGTTCACATTACCAAAGCACATCCACCTTTAAAAGGTTACCCTTGAACTACTATGTACTTCTGCCAGTGTTCATATAACTTTTGGAAACACTCCTGGAAGCCATTTTTCGCTACGTTCTGTGATGCTGCTTTACCTTCTTCTGACGGAAGAAAGCGGCGTCCATGCAAATGTTTTTTTTTCCTTGCTGGGAACAGGTAAAAGTCGCACGGAGCTAAGTCCGATAAAACGTTATGTTATTTGTTTGTCATATCAGGGTATTGACCAATCGAACCGTGCATCCTCAACATGAAAGTCGCCTTCTTCCCCACGGTGAAGTTAAAGCAGCAGCGCAAGAGGTTGCGATAAATGTCTTCCAGGAGTCCTTCTAAAAGCTATACGAACGTTGGCAGAAGTGCATAGTCGTTCAAGGTGACTATTTTGTAGATAGATGTACTTCGGTGAATTATTCAGGGTAAGGTTTTATGCAACTTGCCCTCGTATGAGTTTTCAACTTACGATTTCATAACGTTTTTGAGTCATGCAAGTTTACGCGCATGAAGACGTCACAAGAGAATTTACGATAATTAACTAAGGAGGCGTTCAAAATGGATATTTCGATCATCTATATGTTCTTAGGTACATATGCATGTACAAATGTGCCGAAAAAACTTGTGAAGTTTCAATTGGGTGGTCGTAAAATAGAAATTTAGATCGAAATCTGATTTTTTTTTTTTTGTGATTACAATTCTTTATTCGTAGAAAGGAAGTAAAGTGAAATAAATCAATGATCCTTTAAATCCCCGACATTGTTATCAATTTATTTCAACGGTTTTTTTTTTTTTTTTTTTTTTTTTTTTTTTTTTTGCCATCGGCCATCGGCCATCGGCAATCGGCCATTTGGAGGAAAACAATCGGCCATCGGCCATCTTTGAACAATCGGCCAACAATCGGCATCGGCCCATCGGCCAAAAAATGCCATCGGTCGAGCCCTAATGAACAAGTGTTTATTTGAATGATGATTTAGAAATTCATGAAGCATTTTTCGACTTTTCAAGAACGGAAGAAACTGAAGAGCCATGGTTAGTTTCAACTAAAAACGAAATTTCCTCATATAGGATAAATATTTCATACATTTGTGCCCAGTGTAACAATTGGTACGTAAAATATGAGAGGCTTGTGCAAGTGGTGTGGCTGTGTGGTCTTCACAAGAAAATGCCTCTATATTTTACATTCACTTTAATGCTCATATTTTCAGTGTATATTTATTTATTAAGTGTTCATCACTTTCTTCTGCTAGAAACATGTTTCAACAACTCAATGCCATACTATGTCTCATATAAACTTCTTAAAAATGCATGCTATTATTGAAAAAATAATAATAAAGCACATCAACAAATACCTTTTCTAGGATCTGCAACTGTGCAATCTCGGAGTGACACAAGGTTATCTTCAATAGTTAAAACCATAAAAACATTTCTCGATAATTTCGAAGCAGTTATTTGACGAATGGAAGAATTATTGCAAAACGATTCTTTTAACGGAGAAAAGCTCATGCCCCATGCTTTAACATGTAGGCTTCGCTTGAATTTTTATTCACTTTGTTTGTATTGCGGAAAGTTTTTGCAAAATTGCTTTACTCTATCAAAACATCTTCCATCCGTTATCCTTAATTTTCGGACTATTCCAGCCCCAGCAATCTACAATCGAAAATGAAAATAAATTTCAAGCAGATGTATGTTTCAACAAGCGTAAAACTTAAGAAAAAAAAAAAACTCCGAGCCAATTTAAAAAAAAAGTGAAAAAAAATCTACATGATGTAAAGTCATAACAGTGATTAAAATTTTTGTATTGAAATAATAGATTCAGTTTCTAATGAAATTAACACAAAATTTGGTGATAAATATTTTTCTGTGTCTTCTTGGCTCTGTATTATCTGGATTGGTTTTGAAACGAAAATTAAAATGTTTCAGTTATGAGTACAATTTTTATCATGAGACAAGAAAAATTACTAGCAATATAATACTGACAGATCATGTATACCATCCAGAAATTTTTGAAGTTGCCGAGGTGATTTTGAAGAGCAAGATCTGAAAAGAGTTCTCATACAGAACTTTGTTACTTCAATTATTTTTTAACTATTAAAATCAGCTCAGCTAGTCGAGAAGTATTTTTTGTAATGTCTCAGGTGGTTAGAGAATTAGTTTCGTAGCACAATGGGCCACAAAAGGAAAAATAAATAAATAACAGCAGTAGTTGCAAAACTGCATAAAACTGAACACTGATAGATTAGATTCAAGATACCCCTGTTCTACCGGATTTCTAAAATCATGCATTAAAACTTTGTTAAAAGGTATAAAGACATAAAATATCAAGAAGTTTTCTATGATAACTTATTAAAAGATAAATAAACATTTTTGTCATAAAAATTTAAATTTTTTCTAAACACTATTTTTTTCAAATATTAAACCCATTTTATGACCACTTCCTGTTAGAAAAATGTGCGTTCAGTTCCGTACTGTGGTGATTCATATTTAAGAAACTCGACCCCCCCCCCCCCAAAAAAAAACGAAATGCTGAAATGCCGCCCCTGCTTGTACCCATGTTACGGTTCCACGTTGCGATAATTTCATATCTCTCCAATTAGCTTGTGCCCATGATACGGTTCCACATTATGATAATTTCGTAATTTACTCGTCCATCTTATGATAATTTTGTTCTTAAAATTGGAATCGAAACTCTTTGACTCAGACTGAGAAAGCCTGATAATTTTAATTAGCTAAAAGAATTTAGAAGCAGTTTTATTTTGAAGCAAGCGGTACCCGCACAACTTTGCCCGGAGGAGAAATGAAAAGGTCATTTGATTAGAATGTATATTTACAAATAATAGATGATGAATTTCTCGCCAATTGGCTATGTTCATTCGCTCTTCCCGTGTTACGGTTCAACGTCATGATAATTTCGTAATTTACTCGTCCATCTTACGATGATTTGCTCCGGAAAATGTTCTTAAAAATTGAAAAAAAAAAAAAAAAGAACAAAATCGAATTTTCGAAAAATCGCTTTGAGGTGCACACCTCCATGCTATAAACTAACTGTGTGCCCAATTTCATGAAAATCAGCCGAACGGTGTAGACGCTATGCTGGTCACAGACATCCCTTGGACATCCAGACAGAGAGGCTTTCAGCTTTATTATTAGTGAAGGAGATAAAGATTAAATACAAACTGGTAACAGAAAAAATTTGTAAATCATGTTGAAACTTTTGTGCAGTTGTGCCGAAGAAATCGGGCAATTCCACGAAAAGTGATCCTGGAACACCAAACATTTTTTTCACATAATTTAGAAACAAACCTTATTTTTTGACAAATAAATATCTGCTCGTTTCGATTCCAGCATCAATTTTGAGTTTCTAATATTTTAAAATCAGATTTTACTTACTTGATAACAGCTACACGAAGTCAAAAAAAAAAAAAAAGTTTTTTTAGAAAGCATTCTTAGTAAAATAAATGCAAGAGCCATTTTTTTACTTAATCATCAAATGTTTTTCGGAAAAACTATCCAATATCATGAACACAGATGATTTACTATCATTATGTTACAAATGTTTTTGTTGTTGTCGTGTGCCAGCTAGGCTGGCAATTCGGGGTGCTCTGCTTCACTTTTCCAACTGTACCGTCATTTGGTGTGAAGTCCGACTTCTACCGTACACACATGCCATAAGGACCCGTTCATAGGGTAGGCAACCATTCACATCATAACAACGCATTCACACAAAGAAAGGACACGGACAGGAGAGAGAAAGTACGTCCATGCCCGAGCCGAGATTCGAACCCGGACCTACCTGTCGCAGTCAGACTTCTCGTCTCTAGAGAAGGCAGGCGGCACAAATATTTTAAAAAAGACTTTTGATAAGTTTTTAATTCCCCAAAACATGCGGCTCACTTTGTATTGGTTACAAGCGTAACGCAAAAGGAACAAAAGTTTTCCCCCAAGGTCAAATTGGAGTACTAGAAGAAAAATATCTCTTATTATAAATTGATACATAATACATGTAACCCGACTTTCATCTTCAGACATCCGGCAGAAAATTTTTAACGGGGCTTTTTGAAACATGTCACACACGTAACACATTGGGTCTTCATGTTTGGAAACAAGTACTTTACATAATTAAACTACAAATATTGTACTGAAACCAAGACTCAATGAGGGCTAAAAAAATTAATAACAAATAAGCAAATAAAACGAAGTAAAACTTGCTTATTTCATACCCAAGGACCAATTAAACTAAGTATTCGCAATATGCATACTTTGAGATCAAAAGTACAATGTTCTATTTACCTTAAATTGCTTTCATACTTTATAATAATCTTTGGTTCTTGATAAGAAGTGAAGTGAATAGATGCTACAGATAATTTAAAACATTCTAAACAGTTTTCAAAACCACATGAGTAGGTATAAGAAGTTCGTGGTAGTTTATGAGTTTAATATTCACTATTTAATTTGTATACAAATAAAAATTAATTTCATCTTTATTTTGTGAATATATCCTTTCAATTCAAGTATAATTACTAGCTGCGTTGCCCGACGTTGCACGATCAACCTTGAAATTAAAAAATGTGTATCTAGTGACACATTTTCAGCAATCAGGCTTAAATAAAAGAAAAAAAAAATGTGTAAAAATTCCCATCAATATGTAGAAAAGAGCAATTGTATGTCTCAAAATTTAAATTTCGGCGTCCCTGGCCTTTTCTTTTTTTTGTAAAATAAAAAAATGTGATCATTACCACTAATGGGCTTAACCATCCCGTTTCACGGACTTTCTGGCAAAATTCCCCTGATTTGGGTCGATTCCCCATAGGGAGTGTCTTCCCCTATGTGAGTTCTTGAGCATCAAAGAACCTCTTTGGCAAATGTAGCAAAGATCCGATGTAAACTGAATTTGAATAAGGAAAACCAACGTGGGGGTGAGAGCTTTCCCCCCCTCCAGGGAAAGAATCCACATGTAGGTTCCAGAGCATCAAAGGAACCTGTGAGCAATTTGACTAAGATCCAAGGTAAATTGGATTTTTATTAAATCTCGCATAGCTGTTGCATTCAGTCACACGTAACACTAATAAAATATTTGTTGTTGCTATTGTACGAGCTTTAAAAAATATTTGTGGAATACTTACTTAGTGTACTTGGATATATGCACAAAAAATAATGTTCATTTACTTTTTAAAACTTTACAGGAAATTACAAAATAGTATGAAGTACAGCTTATTTTAAAAATTTGAGTCACGCACGTAAAGCTGCGTTTAAAATTTTATTTAAGAAAACTTGGAATTATCCTATGCAAAATAAACTGCCACCGAAAAAATCGTACCTAGTACCGCACTAGAAACTATTAAGAAATATTTTTAAAACATCACATGGGTTTTATTATTGTATGTAAAGAAATGTTGTTAAAAAGTCACACAAGTAACGCTGGAATGGCTCCAATCAAGAAATGATAGAATGATGCCACTTTTTTCTTTGGTGAATAAGTGTATGAAATGGTGAACGGTAGACTCGTGATTTCTTAGTATAGTAGCTAGTGTCCTGTTGACTCTAGTGAGTTCTAGTTTTAAATAATTAATAGCCACTTTATCCTGGTCTTTTTCTTTTTTATGAAAACAATAAGGCAATCTTAGTATACAACGCTAAAAGATATGCCATATGACTAAATGCTACATTGTATGTGTACTATATAATGAAAAAAAAAAACCTTTAAAATTTAATATTACTTAAACTATCAATTCTTAAATTGAAATTTAAAGTATGATAAAAAAATGGTGTTCAACTTTCAACTTCATTTGATTTATCTAATATAAAATGTATATTGTAAGTGTATTTAAAACCAATGAAAACATACAATAAAAGGGAAAGAAAAAGCAATATTTTATTCAGAGAATTTCCATAAAAACATTTCAGGACAGCAGGAGGGGGTGCAACAGACACTTTTTTCTCTTCTCACTACCACCTACTTAAAACAAATTTTATTTTAAAATATTTATTGAAATATTTCATTTTTTTTAATTTGTAACGAACTTACTTTTTGCTTTTAATTGGATTTTTACGAGGAATTCAGCTGTCTTCTTTTTTAAACAGGTGAAGTATTTTCCTGATTTTATGAGAATGTTTTGCTTAAAAAAAAGACCATGAGTTCCCTCCCTCTCTTCCACAGGTAAGAGTAAACCTAAGGGTTCTAAAATTCTTAATGTTTTGAATTTTGTCCAAATTACCCTAAAACTTTCATTATTTTACCTCATATTTTTGCAGAAATAAAGAAAGTCTCCCACTGAAATCGATTCAATTTGGTTGTACTATTCTTGTTCACATATATTATGCAACTCTCAAACCTGTGTATAAAATGGCAAATGGTAGACTTAAAAATTCGAATTTTTAGCCGGTTCCCAATGGACTTTTGATTCACTTTTTTACTAGCAATAACCACTTTATCAAGGATTTATACTTTTCAATTAAAACAATAAGGCAATTTTAAAGCACTAAAATAAATTGTATGATACAGAGAAGTATGGCATATGAAACTTGCTACTATATTTCATGTATACTATAAAAAAAGAAAAGGAAGTTGAAAAATTAATACTGTCTCAAACCACAACTATAAATTATTTTTAAAAAAATCAAAATGTGTATACATAAATCAGGAGAAAAAAAAAATATTTTTTCAAATATTTTATAACTAAAAAATTGGCAGACTTAGTAAAAACAATGTCAAATTATCTTCCTAGTATTCCCTGAAGAGCAATTGAGGGCATATTTCCTAACCACTTGTAGAATATTTTTTTTTTTTTTTTTTTTTTTTTTTGAAACAGGAAGTGGGTCGAAATGGGTGCAACAGTGATTTGAGTCGAATTTGTATTCCCTAAAATGTACGAATTTATGCCACTTCTATGAAGATGCTTTGTAAAATTTGACTTCAAATGTGAGCATCACAGCTAGGGTGTAGAGCTAGTGATTATTGGTTTTCGTTTAAACCCAGGAATTTCCGTTTCATTAAGGTGTCATTCCATAAAAAATCAAATTTTCAGAAATTTTCGTGCCGCACCATTTTTTTTTATTTTGATAAAATTTGGTAGGTAATATGTACCAATATTCTAAATCCTGAGATATAGCTATTTTATTGCTTCGCAGATGAGTAAAATTTGGCATTTTCGATCCTTTTTCAAAAAGCTCTAGTAAATTTATTTAAATTGGTAAGAAGATCAAACACGTCTTATTTTAAAGCTAAAAGTATGAACGTTTATTTGAGAATAAAAATAAAATATTTAAGTTAAGCCTGATTAGAATTTTCGGTTGTTAAATCATGGTTAAATAAGTGCCGTTTTTCTCATTTTGAGACTAAAAAGGTCGATGAAGGGCTATCAGTAGGTAGCTAATTTTTTTCTCCTGTTGCAGTTAGTTATGCATACTAGAAGCACATTTAAAAAATAGGTTGATTCTAGTTTGTACTTCATGACGAAAATGTGCTCTAATTTAAGAAAAAATGAAAAATGGGCTTTTTCACTCCTCCAAAACGGGATGTTTGTTATTTGATAAAAATTTGAAAATGCTAGAGTAAGAAGCCGTTACACTGTCCTTTAAAACGAAACAGAAACTGTCTTTTTTATGAAGGTATAAAAGATAAAAAACATTTAAATAAAGCTTTTGTTTTTGGTAAAAATATTTGTTTTGTAAATATATTTATAAACATTGAAAATTCTTTGTTGTTTAAAATTATATTTTGCAAATATACAACCCAAATTCAAAATAATAGCATACTTCTCACTTTTTGGAAAAAATGTTTATTCTAACCAAATATAAGTGCAAATTAGGCATTTAAATGAACGTGCCACCTTTCTTAGACCTTAAAGTGTGCATTTCATTTCAAATATACTCAATTAAAAATAATCCTAGAAAGAATAATCCAAAAGTTTATACTGATGAAGATTTATTTGCATTGATTCAAAAAATTAGAATATTCAAATTAAAGAGGGAAAAACTTTCAAAATAAACAATATCAATACTAGAATGCGTAATTTTTTTACTGGATTCAATGCTTTAATCCCTTCTCACACGGATTCTATCGCCTTTTTCCATTAATCGTTTCTGACACTGTTTCCATACCCTCTTCAATGCGGCAACGAGCTCAATTTTGTTCGCGAGCACCAGGTCTTGAACTGTTTTTTTTTTTAGATTTGACGGTACCACAAATTCTTGATCGTGTGGATATTGGTAGAGTTGCTTGACCAGTTAAATACCGAAAATCCTCTTTGTGTTTAAAGCCTCCAAGTTGATTTAGAGATGTGACAAGGAGTGGAATCTTGCTGAAAGATAAAAGTGTCACTAAATGTGTAACTGCTCTGCCTCAGATGAAGTACCATGCAGTATTATTGATAAACAGCAGAAGTCACGCATTGTTTCATTTTAAACGATATACATAACTTCCCAATTCCAGCAGCCATCATGCACCCACAAACCAAGAAGGATGTGTCAAAGTCAAGAGAACGTCTTGCACAAGATTTCTCATACGATTTTTCTTTAAACGTCAAACCCGAACACCTTTTTTGTTCACTCACGGGTATTTCAAAAAAAAAAAAAAAAATAAATAAATAAATAAATAAAAAATCATCACTGAATATAATACTTTTCCAACCTTGTTGTCCCTGTTTCAGCTTCTTTTTGCTATAGGAGAGTCGCGCACGTTTCTGCTTCAGGTTTATCTTTGTTCTTACTCCGTAGATCCTCAATTAAAACTGCAGTTTATGCAACCGTGCAAGTGCAGTTGGCGTGGATAAGATGACTATACATTCAGTCTAACACTTATGAACATAAGAAGGATTTTTCAACAATTATTTTGGACAAATTACTTTAAATTGGGTTCATCTCTGCCAGGTGCTACAAGTTTTCTACTTCGTTTACTTTGGTTACTTTATAGTTGCTCAGTCCTTCTATATTCCTTTAAAATCTTACATACCATAGATTATAAAAGGTTCATTTGAATTGAGTTGAATAGTTTTTTTCTAACTTTAAGAAATGACAAAATATGTAACTTCGTTTTTTTCCTATTTATCACCTTGGCGACCCATTTCAAGCAATAAAAGGCTTTTAAAAGAGCGTAATGCAAATATTTTTGCTACTTTTTAAAATTCACATTAAATGAAAAGATTATTCTAATTTTTTGACCCATATAAAAAAATTATATATTTTTCCAATATGTTTAAGATCCATAAATTAATAAAATAATATCTGAAAAGTTGTTTAAATTGATTTACCTATTCATGAATAATGAGTTTTAGTCTTTTTAATTTGCATGCCTTCATTTCTCCCGTCTCAGGGACAAGTTTTGTTCGAACAATTCTGATATTCTATTTTGAATTTGGATAGTATTTCAGTGAAACATGGTTATGGAATTTTAAAGGTATCCCCCCCCCCAGTCTACTTGGCCTCGTTTAAGTAATGTGCAAAAGTTTTCATTGTATTACTTTAACACTAGAAAGACGGATTTAACATCTAACGGAGCTTTATGGAACTTATTGACTTTTCATGATATGACACTATTTGAATACTTGTTTAAACATTTAATGATTCGCCTCATAATAATGTAAATATTGATCCTTAAACGTGGAAAGACGGGAGGGATCACAGGCCCCGGAGGGGCACAGGATATTCTCAAATAAAATAAGATTTTTTTTCTTTCTCCTTATTGTTGTATCTTTAACAAAAAAATGCTATTCACTCCAGTATAAACTGTAACTTCCTCTTTATGCAGCTTGTTGAATATTCAAAAGCTATAAAAAGTGCAGATTGCTTACCAGCCAAACGGTAGCCATTGCTCTTAGATAGGTAAACTAATTATACCTTTTGGCGAGTAAAGACAGAAAAACTAAAAATACTTACGTACTTACGCCACTTTTTCAACAACGATTTGACAATGGAAAATTTCTAATTGGGCCGTTTTCGTCATTTTGAGATTAAAAAAAAAGCCGATGATGAACGTACTGAGGGAAACTATTTTTTTTTCTGTAACAGTTGATTGTACATGCTAGAAGTACAGAAAAAAATAAGTCGATACTGGTAGTCCTTCATTATGAAAAAATAGCTTAAACGTAAGAAAAATTGAAAAAACAAATGGTTTTTTTCACTCCACAAAAGAGACAAAAGAGGTAGGTTGTAAAAATTTGAAAGTTCTAGGGTAAGTAGTTGTTACATTGCCCTTTAAAACAAACAGAAACTGTCTTGTTTTTCTAGGGCGTAGAATAACTTTTGCACATTACTTAAGAGGCCAAGCAGACTGGATAAATACCTTTAAAAATACCATGTAACAATATTTCATTCAAATTTATATTTGCAAAATGTAATTTTAAACAACAAATAGCATTCAATTTTTATTAAATATATTTAGAAAACATATTTTTTTTACAAAAAACAAATGCTATATTTATAGGTTTATATCTCTTCTACACCTTAAAAAAAGAGTTTTTGTTACATTTTAAAGGGTAATGTAACGGCTTTTTACTCTAGCATTTTCAAATTTTTGTCACCTAACAAACATCCCGTTTTTTGGAAGTGAAAAAGCCCATTTTTAATTTTTTCCTAAGTTTAAGCAATTTTTTCGTCCATGAAGGACTACTATTATTAACCTTTTTTCTGTATTTATAGTATGCATAACTAACTACAACAGGAAAAAATTATTAGTTTCCTACTGAAGGTTCCTCATCGACTTTTTTAGTCTCAAAATGATGAAAACAGCACTTTTTCAACAATGATTTGACAACCGAAAATTTTTAATTAGGCTAAACTTAAATCTTTTCTCTTTATGCACAAATAAAAGTTCATTCTTTTACATTAAAATAAGCCGTGTTTCATCTTCCTCCTTATTAAAATAATCTTATTAGAGCTTATTGAAAAAGGAAAAAAATGCCAAATTTTACTCATCCGAAGAGCAAAAAATTGCTTTATCTCAAGAATAAAATTTTTCCAAAAAAAAAAAAAATCTCAGTTGAAGGATTGTTGATTTAATAAGGAATGATTCAAAGCTAGACTTGCATCTTTAAGTGCGACTTATTTCTTTGGATCTTATAAAAAGAAAAACAAATGAGCTATAACTATTCGCAATGCACGAATGTTTTTATGATAAAACAAACTTAGTTGTTAATTAGAGGGCATCGGACTCGGGTTCCCGTATTCCTTGTTTGTGACCATGTAATTCTCAGAGAACACGAGGATACGTTCACGTGAAATTTGTGATCCAGATAGTCCTGCGATTGGTTGCTAAGCAGTTTACCACAGGTACCGGAGACTACAAAGCATATTCCTTCCCATCAGGGTCATGTCCAAATTGTGGAAGTGCGGATGACTAGTGTAGATATCTCAGGATAGTTTAACCTGTTACTGTCATGTTGTGCTAGGAACTATGATGACCATATTCAGTAAATTACCGCCCATTAGCCAGTTCATAGTAGTAGCCGTAGTTCATAGTAGCACGAATTGGATGAATTAAAGATATGTTTACATGAAATACACCACCAGCTCAGTCATTTCCAGCCGAGGACTGCAGTTTCGTGCCTATTATCACTCATCAGCCCGGCATAGGAAAGTAACTGAGATGGAGATGGAAAAGCTCTTAAGGAAGCCAAGAGGGGCCAAACAAACTGGTAGCTAATGTAGAATTAGCACAGACCAGACAAGTGACCGAAGCAATGGTTCGGTTCAACTCGAAAATTGATGGCAAGGCATGGTATATTTAGTAAATTTTCGCCCTGTGCTAATTCTACATTATCTACCAGTTTGTTTGGCCCTCTTGGCTTCCTTAAGAGGTTTTCCATCTCCAGCTCAGTCATTTTCCTATGCCGGGCTGATGAGTGCTAATAAGCACGAAACTGCAGTCCACGGCTGGAAATGACTGAGCTGGCGGTGTATTTCATGTGTGATGACCATGTCTATTACATTTGATCTTTTGCAAACTAACATCAATATTATGTCGTCAAAACGGACGAATGACATTTCACCTGCGTTTGTTAAAAAAAAATCCAATCGCTCTAGACATTGTGCAAGAGTACAGTAATTTTCGCAACTAATAAATCACGTATTCATTTTTTTTTTTTTTTGAGTCAAAACAGTGTTACTATGTTTTATTAAATTCAGAAACAATAAATTGGAGAAACAAAACCGTGCAACAACTATCGTTTTCAATTGTGTGATATTATAATCTTTAAACACCTCTTTCTCAGACCTATTTTTGTTAAAAAAAATGTTTTCAATTCTCTTAAGGTTATTGCTTCTAAAGGAGGTAGTCTTTAAGCTTTTTGGTGATGTATATTTGGCGCAAAAGTTAGTATGCGTTTGAGTGAGAGAGAAAAGCAAAAGTGAAACCTTTTAAAGTACCTTTTTTTGTTTTTTTCAACCAAGAGGAAATAAAGCATTAGCTCAGTCACTTTCCTATGCCGGGCTGATGAGTGCTAATAAGCACGAAACTGCAGTCCTCGGCTGGAAAAGACTGAGCTGGCGGTGTATTTCATGTAAACATATCTTTAATTCATCCAATTCGTGCTACTATGAACTACGTAATTTTTTTACTCTTTAAGATTTTTTTACTTATTTAAAGTGCCTTCTAGTAAGTTAACCATCTGAAAAAAATTCAAAAATATTACAAGCAAAAAATTTCGTAAAAGTTCAAAATGCACAGGGTTTTTTCTTTTCCCATTTTAGTTAGAAAAAATAAGTTCACTAAATTAACTTTTTATTTCTACAGAAACAATTTTCCATTATAATCAAAAAATGTCAATATTATTTCATTGTATATTTTTAATATTACTGGCTGCAGTAAATAAAAAAAAAATAAACTAATACAATATAAAAAAGGCTATCATATAGATTCGTATAAACCAAAACATTTTACTATTTCGAACTTGTCCTTGTGATGTGGATTTATTTCCCATACAGTGGGAGTTCGAATGATAAGGACACGCAGAATATATTGCACAGTAAGAAAATTATTTCTAAAAATATTAAGTGAAATTTATGCAAAAAATGCCTTTTAATGCTAGAAATCATAGTGGAATGCTGAGTATTTGAAAATACAAAATATAAATTATTTGCCGTGATTAATGAAAAATGTCATTGTTAAAACTGAACAAAATAAGGACAACGAGCATTTTTCCCTGAAAAATCTGTAATCAATAATATCCCCCTTTTTCTCAATCATTTTTATCGGAACTCAGAAGAACATTCTTGGGAAATTTTATCCCGGCTTTCTCGGTATTGAATACCATTCGTCTGATTTCGGGTGCCAGACTATCTCGCAAAGTTTCCATTAAACTTAGATCGAGCGTTTTGTCTGACCAGTACAGTAATTGCAGGAAATAAGCATCAAGGAATGATTTTGAGGTTTGAGATTCATGGTAATTAGGCAGTATCCTGCTAGAACAAAGTGCTTAAAATCTTATTTAATGATGTTTTTCATTTAAAAAAAAATCCGTACAACGAAATTACACATCAGAATTAATTTTGCTCAACAAAAATGAATTATGTTGCGCATTGTCTGTTGTAATATTGGAATAGTTTCCGTCTGTTGCGAACCTTCTTCAGATCATTACTGAGCCGCCTCCAAATGTACGGTTTGAGATTTTTTTCCCCTTCACACATCGTATTAGAACTGCAAAAACCGTGTAGTCCGTCCTAATTAAACTTTTTCTCATCAGAAAATATTACATCGTCCCCTTTTTTCATCAATAACAACGCACCCTTGGTCTCTTATAAACATTTTTAAGAGTTGGCCTTGAGATTAGTTTCAGATCATGAAGCTTTTTCTCTATTTTAAAACATGTTGAACAGTTCAATGACTGCATCGTAACTTGAATTCCC
Organism: Uloborus diversus; assembly: GCF_026930045.1. Taxonomy (NCBI): domain Eukaryota; kingdom Metazoa; phylum Arthropoda; class Arachnida; order Araneae; family Uloboridae; genus Uloborus; species Uloborus diversus. Next base: position 64,633 of record NW_026558863.1, on the reverse strand, counting down.
ATGTAATATCACTTGATATTCGTTTTTTGGAGCAAGCTCGTCTCATTATCTCGTGTTTCACACGTACAGACACGGATTTATTTTCAGTCCGATTGTATGATTTTCCCAATACGTTTTTACTTTGTATCCCTCTTGAACACATCTTTGATTATCTGTACCTTTTGAAGAGTACATCAGGTTTAAATTTCATTGCATTATTTAGAAACGGTCTGTGAGACCAAACCTCCCTCTGCAGTGTTCCAAAATTCGGCAGTGGTAAACATGGCTCTTAACGTTAGAACCACGGAGATAGGTTCATTTATTTTATCCGCATTACGTGGAAGAGATGCAAAACATTCTAGATGAGGTTGAGGGTTGCTTGAAATGGTAACAAAAGTTACGTAATGATGTCCTAGGGACAATGAGGGTTGAATTATTCCTGGAAATACGGTGTGAAATACTAGAAGTTAATGGGCTGTCAAAAATTTACCGTAATGTGATGTAAACAATTTTTTTGGTATTTAAGTGTTCTGCATAGATTGAAAAACTAAAATAAAATCATTAATTGATAACAGGTTCATTTTTATTACGAATAGTAAATAATTTACTGCAGCGTATTTCTTCTTTGAATAATCGAAAGGCTCTTGTTCAATTTCCTCGGGAAAGGCATATTTCAATTCAAAATTTAAAAATACAAAAAAAAAGTTTTCTGTGTAGTGCTAATAGAAGTGAGAAAAACTTTTAAGAGAAATTACAGAAATGTATCTAGTTACACAATTTTTAAAAAATTTGAAGATAGAGCGGTCTCTGAGACCTCACCTCCGCTGTAATGTCACACTTTTTCACCTCCCTGTTACGGGTTAAAGCAACCACTTTGTTTTCTTAAATTCTTCAAGTTTAGTGCCTAACGGCATGACTAAAAAAAAAAAAAATAAATAAAATGCGACTTCCCGAATCGCTTACTAAGCGTTTAAGTTCTGTAGTGTAGTGTGCAGAACAAAAAAAAAAAAAAAATTGCTTTCAAGAACAAACAAATCTTATTGCCCTTATGATTTAGCCCATATAACAAGGATGTCTAAGTTAAAACTTCATTCTATGAATACGAAAACCCCATGTATTTCCAAAATAAGCAGGAAAAAAGTTTCTTTTACCATTAGTTTCCACTTTTACAATTTGCATAACTTTCCAACCAAATGCAGCCAAGATTTGGGGATTTTTCTTTTGTCCGTATAATTGTGGCGACCTCCGTAGGAGAAGTTCTGACTCAATTTTGGAAACTGAAAGGTGTCATAACCTTTTAGAACATAAAAATATACGATTTTTTCTTGGGTGGTTTATATTGAGATTGAAGACAACTCCTCCACTTTTCCCCGAATGGTGACAAGACCTTCTCCGGTTGAGGAAAGAGTAGATTTGCCAGCTTTCAGAATTGTAGAGTTGGAGTCGACCTAATGTCAGAGTAAAGATGACGTGAGTCTGAGGCTTGAAAATGTAGGGAGTTGAACTCATTAGCAAACCTAGAAGTAAGGGTATTAGTGTCATTTGCAAAAATATAAATAATGTAAGAATTAGACGAAAGTGCTGCTCACTGGGTGGGCTACTAGCATTAATATGAAATAGATAATTTAAAACTTTTTCTTCAAAAATTAATCTTCTAATTTTGACATGTAAGTAAAGAAGTAGAGCTTCAGTAGTTTAAAGATTATGTTTATGTTTTCCTGTTATCTAGGAGTAAAGCTTTTGAAGGGACGACAGTCATCTTGAAGATCATCAGCGATGAAGTTTTGCTACGATCAGAACTATAAAGGAAACCCGAATCGCCTCGTTATATCATCCAGAGAGTGCAGTGTCACCCTTAATTAGGGATCATGAGTTTGGAATAGTCATATTGCAGCAGGTAAACCTCTGGTAATGTGAAAGTCTCACCCAAACAGTTTGGAACTGCGATCTGTTTTTTTTTTTGCTTGTAATGCTGCCTGAACTCCGGCAACAGGGCAATAAAATGTAAATTGACATTATCCATTGCTTTAAAAAGTGAAAATAATTAGAAAGTATAAAATATCCAAAAAGGTGCAAGGGATTGATTTTGCTCCAATCACAATGAGCGATTTTCATAAGTTGCTATTAAAAGATTTTATTTTTTAAAGTTTTGACAATGAAAATGTACTCTGAATGGAAAATTCACTTTTTCACTCATCTTGTTCTATTAACCCTTACTCTGAGCTTACTAAAAGTCGCTTGCCGTATCGCCTTCTCACGCTTTTAACTTCTATCCACATCCAAAGTACAGGGTAAAGTACCGAATGTTAAATCATGTTCTGCTTAGTTTATTTAAAAAAACACTACTTTCAGTTATCTTCAAGGATATGATTCTTGTTTTATTTTGATCACTATCTCGAGTCCCGCCCCTCTTGTTGTTACAATACCAGCTAACGGCATGAATTGAAAATGGGCTCTGTGTTCAAGAAAAAACTCTCATTGGAGGGCGGGGAGTTGGGGGTTGAACTCCCAAAACTATTGGTTTTAACATAAATTACCAATCTGTACCCACAATCTCCATAATGGAAATTCTGTCTGCGCTAGTATCTGGTGCAAACCTGAAAAACTTCCGCATCTTCTCAGAGCTACAGAAGGTACATGAAGTGTATTAACACTGTCAAGAAAAAAATTTACTGAACACCCTTCATCAGTGCAAGATTTCTTTAAACATCCTACACATTCACTATACGGAAGGTGAATCAGTCTCTTGGGTGGACATAGCTCAGAATTTCAAGTGCAGTAAAACCTCTTATTCAATGTACAACTGCCGCATAGGTCGTAAAATAAATTACAGTAAATGATGAAATAACATGGTGTACTCAGAGTGTTAGTCCGACACCACTGCAGCTGAACTGTAAATGATACAAGGGCTTGGGAGCCTTCATTTGTAACAGCATTGTTTTTTACTGCAGTAAAATATCAGCCTCTTTTTTACTTTCATCTTTATCTAATAGATAGAAGGAAGTATGGGATTCCTGCAAATTTTCGAATTCTGAATGTTGACCTATTCGAAGGATTTGAGGTGTGCTGAGTCCATTTCGACCATTTTTGGAAAATGTCTGTGTGTGTGCATTTGTGTGACCGGTTTTTTGTGACCGCTCTACAGCAAAAACTACCGCATGAAATCCGAACGAAGTTTGGTGCAGATGTGCCCTTATGGGAAGTTGTGCTCAGTAGTTTTTAACGCGAATTCTTCCAAGGGGGTGGAGCAATGGCACGTTTCTTGAATTATGCGTACCTGCTATTCCCCAAGAAGTAACTGGCGGAATCAAAGTTTGATCCATAAGTTACCCCTATCAGATACAGGGGTGGTTTCAATGTTAGTTGTTGGGAACAGAAGTGAAGAGAGTTCCCGGTGAATGATAATTGTGATGCACGAGAAATTGTCAGAACACTGTAAAATTAAATTTGAAATTGGTTGGAGTTTGAAAAATTCGCTTTAATGCCTGGATATTTTTAGCTCTGTAGTTTTCTTGTAGTTTTAGCAAAATAAATGTCTTTTTATGAAGAAAAGGTGATCTTATTGGATTCTAGAACCCCGCATTGATTAATGCAGTGCTGATAAAGTAATTCATCGTTGGAATTTCAGTTTGTGTTCAACATTAGTGTTAATAGCTAAAACGAGGGTTGAGCTATCGAACGTTTTTTTGTCGTAACTTGTGACTGCTGTATCTCAAGAAATAATGAAAGGAATCAAACAAAAAATTTCGACTCGTAGCCCTTGGCGGTTACAAGAGTTTATTCTATTTCCACGTTAATAGCTGAAAAGGGGAGGTTCAATCGAACATTATTTCCTTGTCATTGCGAGTGCTATATCTCAAGAATTAATGCTTCATTCTGAATGAAATTTTGAATAAATTTGAACCTATATGTAAGCAGGCGTTGGTTCAATATTGGGGCCGATCGCTCAAATATGTGTGGGTGGGGGTGGAGGCTGATTTTTTTCTGTGAATGAAAATAGTTTCATTAATGAAACAATGAGAAAGATACATCGTAATAGTCTGTTGTCTGCGTATTTCGCGTTATGGTCAGAAAATCTCATAGAATAAAGAAATTACATAGAGAGGCCCCTCTATACTCAAGAATTGAAGCCGGAAGTTGAACCACTGTATCCCAAGATCCTTAGCTTTTTGCTAAATATCTTGAAAAACATTTTGATTCAAAATTTGTCATTACTGAATCTTAATTGGTTATTAATTTAAGCTCGGATACTGTTGCAAGTTCATGAAGCACGTTTTTGAAATGCATTAAGACATGAATTAAAATGCAAACCAATCCATTAGCTACTTTATTCGGTCTCTTTGCGAGATTGTTGAAAACTATTCTTGCAAAGCGATCATGCCATCATAATCCCGCTCATCATTGCACCACTGTATTTCAGAAATTCCGGCTTTAATTTCATCTCCTTTTTACCATTGACGGGTAAAAATATGTATGTAAAAATGTGTGTATCTTTCCATGTAAATTTCTTTACTCTATTAAAAATCTCAATGATTCAAAGTTTTAACAGTTGCCATCTTCCGTTTATTAACAAATACATATTTAATTATTTTACGCAAGGCTTTCAAAATAACTTTTAATTTTCACTCTTCACTTTGTTTTGCGAGAAATCAGGAATTGGGATGGTCGTCAAGCTTTTGCGTGTGTTAGGAGTTTGACTCATCAGCAAACCTAGAAGTAAGGGTATTTGTGCTAACCAGCGAAATTATAAATACTGTAAGGATTAGACGAAAGTGCTGCGCCCTGGGTAGGGTACCAGCAGTAATATCACATAGATAATTTCAAACCCCTTCTTCAAAAACTAATGTTAATGTTTGTCAGTGTAAGCAAAGAAGTTGAGCTCTAGTAGTTTGTAGATTACGTTTTCGTCTTTTCTAGGAGAACGAACGACAGTCGTCTTGAAGATCATCAGCAAGAAAGTTTTGCAACGGTCAGAACTACAAAGAAAACCCAAAACGCACGTTACACCATCCAGGGAGTGCAGTGTCTCTCTTATCAGAGTTCATGAAATTGGAATCGCCATATTGCAGCAGGTAAACCTCTGGTAACTTGACGTAAAAGTCCCACCCTAATAGGTTGGAACTGCGACCTGTTATTTATTTGCTTGTAATGCCGCTGAACTCTGGCTATAGGGAAATAAATTGTAAATTGGAACTATTTACAGTCGACTTTCGCTACAGCGCGATTCCACTTCCGCGAAATGGCCATAACGCCAGTTTTTCTCGAGTGAAGAACTATATAGCTAACGCGAATCCCTCGCCCACAACACGAAAATTTTTGGCGGAAGGTAGAAGCTTAATTCATCATTCTTTCTTGTTCTTAATTTTCTTCTGATGAATTTCTTACGCGCATGCAATGTGAGGGGAAGAGTGATAACAATCTGATTGCACAGCAAAAATCATTACCATCTTCATATTTTAACTTATAAATATAATTAATGTACCTACTGTACAGTACTATTATAGCTGCATTTTATTATTAATACATGCTATACGTGCCGAACTGTTTTATTTTATATCTCTCTAATGATTTTGTGCATTGTAACAATATTTTATGTTGAATGATGCAGATTAATTTAAATTCCAGTTGGTTGGGGTAAGTAGGTCACTGGGGTAAGTAGGAATCCCATATAAAATTGAAATAGGGATTAAAGTTTTTAAAATATTTTTAACAGACCACGTTAAATTTCATCACAGCGTTTGGTTTTGCACATACTTAGGATTCGTGTTTTTGAGGTCACAGCAGTTAGTAAAAAAAAAAAAAAAAACAATTCTGAAAAAAACATTTTTTGCGTGTTCAAGCAACATTTTTCAAAGAAGTGTTTCCAGGTTAGTTTTTATTATTTTTTATGATAATCAAGTTTTCACGTGTAGTTTAACTTAAAGTTCATACAGCAACAATAATTTTTGCATTAAACATTAATGAGTGTTTAAGAGCAGGTGTCCCACTTACCACGTACATTTTCGCTATACGGGGTAAGTGGGTCCCCTATGATAGAGATTCAAAACCAAAAGCAACTCTAATTAAATATTTGTATTGGTGAAATACAAAACAACTAGGATGACTTAGTAGGAATCGATAATTCAGCTACAACATCTGCTAAAGCTGATGATTAGGTACTTGTGAAACATACGTGAATGAAAATCATTAAGATTTAAGTAGGTCTAATGTTGGAAGTTGATGATACAAATTAAAAAATACTGTTGAATTTGAAGGACGAATAGAAATAGTGACACTTTTTATTGGCATACTGTAGATGCTGTTAGAATAATTACTGAGAATGAACCAATAGTGGTTCTTCCTGAGCATACTTTACGTGGACGCAGTCACTTAGTGTTTCCAATTTCTTTTTCAACTTATAGTTTTCGAAAAATTACACACATTGATCTTATTCAACCGTATTACGTTAGTAAAACAAATCCTTATGTGTAAAAGGAAAATATATACCTAGAGGCTTTTCAATGAATTTCACAAATAAAAGTTTTCGTTTTCCGTGATACAGATTTAAAAGATAGTAAATATCCCATTAATGGATACATTTACAAAAAAATAATTCACCTTAAAAATTTACATACTTTATCATGTTACAAAATGTTTCAAACCCTTTGTATAAGGCTTCAAAAACGAACTATTCTCAAAAGTTTTCCCATTTACCCCAACCAACTTTACAGTAAAAATTCACTTCTTTATGTACTAAATAGAAACATAGTTGAGAACTAGTTTAAAACAGCTTGAGAGGTGTTTACAATTGCCTAAAATAACTAACTATAAGTATGTTTACGATTCACATAAACACCCTTTTCCACTACGCGACATTTCGTTTTACGCAATGGGTCTTGGAACGTAACCCTCGCGTAAGTCGAGACTCAACTGTATTGGTTTAAACGAAGAAAAACTATTAAACCGTAAAAAGTCCAAAAATTTGGAAAAGATTGATTTTGTTCCAGTCGCAACGAGCTCTTTTCATAAGTCGCTTGTAAAAGATTGCATGCTTTAAACTTTTTATAATGAACATTTACTCTGAATGGAAAATTCACTTTCTCACTCAACTCGTTATATTTCCCTTTATTCTGAGCTTGCTAAAAATGGCTTTGGGCCGTGGTAGCCTGATCGGTAGGGCATTGGACTCGGGGCCGGAGGGCCTCGGGTTCGATCCCCGCTGGTCGAAGACCCACCGTCGTCATTAAAGGGGACTGAGCGACGTTAAATATGCTTGTGGTCTCAATGTCCTGCAAGTGAAACGATACCTCTCGGGGTGCTAGCACCAGGTAGCTATTAGCTCCTACACTAGTTCTAAACTCTCATAAACTGTTCGATCCGGTAAAGGTGCTGCCATCTATCGGTATATAAAATAATGGAGGCAAGGCACTTAGTATGCAGTCCTCGACATAAATACAGTTGTAGTCAGTTGTGACTCTTGAATAGAGTAGAATAGAAAACGGCTTGCCGTGTCGCCTTCACAAGGTTTTAAATTCAATCGACAGCGAAAGCACAGGACGTTTATACGGGTACTAGTACCGAATGTTAAATCTAGTTCTGCTAAAGAAAGTTTTTAAAAAAATCCTATTTCATTTATCTTTAAGAACTTGGTTTTTTAAATTTTTATCTCTGTCTAAAGTCCCCCCCCCCTCTATTCATGTTGTTACAATACTAGCTAATGGCACGAATTGAAAATGGCCTTTATTAAAGAAAAAACTTTCATTGGGGCCGAAAGGGGGATGGGGTTGGAATCAAACCCCCTAAAACTAACGATTTTATCATAAACTACCAATCTATAGGGTAACGGCACTATTAAGAGACATACTTAAGACATCGCTTTCAGGTTAACTCGCTTTGCTGAGCCTTTTAATGTATTTCGACTTTTAAAACTATTTTTCTCTCGTGCAACTCCACCTCATCTAACTTTTGGCTGCTTCTGAATCCTCTGAATGAGTCAATTCTACTATTACTTGCTCAATTTTGAAAAAACGTTTCGATCCCCAGTAACAGACACCGACAATTCTGATGGTACCCAGTAACAGATAGGATGAGGAAAGGATGAGTGATGGACAGAAATCCTATTTTTTCTTCAAAACGTGCAAAAGTTTATTTTTAGATCTAAAAGGTTGTTAAAGTCGAATGAACATGAAACAGCTGCAGACCTCGTGGTGGCTGTTCATAGCCTTCCACCACTGCCTTGTAAATATAAACTGGTTCATAAAATTCATTCTGATAACACTAGATGGTTGCACCGTATTCACGAGTAGCAGCAACATCAGTTTTACCCGCCGAAAACGTTTATTATTTAAATCCAAACTCACGGCTGTATGTTGCTGGACCAATGTCTGCTACTGGTGCCGTTATCCTACAAACAATCTCCATAATGTAAATTCTGGTTGCGCTAGTATCTGGTTCAAAGTTGAAAAATATCTGCATCTTCACAGAGCTGCAAAAGGTACACGCGCAGAAGTGTGTTAACATTGTCAAGAAAAATTTATGCTTAACTCCCTTTATCGTGCAAAACTATAAACAACCTGTACGTTCACTATACGGAAGGCGAAGCAGTCTCATGGTAGAACATAGCTCAGAATTTCAAGTGCGGTAAAACCTTGTTTGTCTGGACCCTCGTTTATTTGGATCTTCCGTTCATTCGGATCAAAATTCTAGGATTAAAAAAATATACGCTTAACAACTTTAAATTAAAATTGCAAAAACAGAACTATAAAAGCGCCAAATGCTTGCTTTTTATTTTGATTCAGCGTACAACTGCCGCGTAGGTCGTAAAATAAATTACAGTATTTTAAAGAAAAAGCGTGGTATGCTCGGAGTATCACTCTGACACCACTGCAGCTGAACTGTTAATGATAAAAGTGCCTGGGAGCCTTCATTTTTAACAAAGCAATCTTTTTTACTGCAATGAAAGATAAACCTTCTCTTTTCAGAATGTGTTTTGCTTATTATCCACATTACCCTCATCATCCGATTTCTCGTTCATCCAGATTGCCTGTGGTCCCAGTTACTCTGAATAAACGAGGTTGGGCTGTGCAGGTGTGGATTCAGAGTCGAAGCGTAGTTCTTGCTAAATATCGTTTATACCGTCCACTCACTATCAAGAGACTGTGTTCAAGTATGTAACACATAATTAGCTGTAATACTAATGTCAAAACAGAAATACTATGGCTTATGTATTTTATTTTACTTTTTTAGTTAACGCAAAAATAAAACTTAAATCAGAGAACATATATGCGAAGAATGAAAAACATTCATTTACCCGTCTCAGGGAGGATCTCCCCTTATTAGGGGACGCTGAAAACTTTTTGTCAGTTTTTGGAAAATGATTAGTTTCCGTAAGAGATATTGTGGTTGTATTTTGATGCTAGTGAACCCTTGTTAATGATTTTTTTTGTGAGCACTCTAATACAAAGAGTAATGCAAATAATCGAAACTGAGTATAAGAATATAACAACATTTAAAAAAATGAAGTTAAATGCTTTTGAGAATTTATCACTATTGGCGACCTTTTCTCCCGTTGAATGTGACTGCTGTATCTCAAAAGGTAATGCAAGGACTCGCACAAAACTTAATGTACTACTTGACTCTTAGTAGGAAATTGTGCTTATAGTATACTGGTTTCAAGCGCTCCAAAGGAAGAAGGGCTATTCGGTTTTCTCTTTAAGTATCTCTTGGACAGTCAGACATTTCTTATCTATTGTGTGGATCCCGTGTAACAAAAAATAGCTCACAGATGTACATATAAATTATGTAGTTGAATTCAGATGAAGATTTTTTTATGTCCAGGTTTTTGATCTACTTTTAAAGATAGTGCAGGGATTCAAACGAAATTTGGTATTCTAATGGATCTGAATGAGAGCTGGAGTTGATTACGTTTAAAGCTCGAAGAGCGTAATAGAACATTCATGATAGAAATAGAATGTTCTTCGCTTTAACCATGACGGCTAATTACGTAGTTCTCCAAAGAATCGGTGGAAAATTAATGATGAATACACGTTGAGGCTAGTTGTGACTTTATTTGAATTAAAAAAATACTTTGATATTCATAAGTAAGAATAACGTCTTACTGAATGTCTTAACTATGTCTTATCTAGGCTGGTTCTATATGTTTCATTTAGAAATTATTATTTTGCACTTATTATTTACGTTTAAGAACCTAATAATGCGTAGATACGTATCGAAAGTTCAAATTTTTCTTGGATACTGGTAATTTTCTTAAATCCGGCGATTCCTTAAACGTTTTGTTGATGTATATGCATTACAAGCTTTTTGATTTTTATCATTTTATTTCAGCCATAAAATTCCCAAGTTATCAAAATGAGAGCCGAGCGCTCACTGGCCTCATCAGTGAAAGAAAAACATGGGATCATTTAAGTTGATAATAGGTAAGTGTGTAAAACTGTTTTGTCCGATTGCTTAGGATACTGCAATAAGTCGGTTTCAAAAATACTGTATTCCATTACTGCGCTTGTTTAAAACATAGGGTCGCAGTGAATAGGACATATAAATTTTCTTTTATTTCTATACTTTTTTCTTGATTTCTTTCCTCAAATACTCAAGACAATTTAGATTGAAATTTTAAATTACAAAAAAAAAAAAATGTAGGGGAATGTGGGGCGAAGTGAAATGGTTGAGATGACTGAGCTTTTTGAAAATGAAAAAATTGAAAATTTATTTTGAAACGTACAGTACATAAAGAAAGATCATTCTATTTTACAATAAAATTTATATTGAAACAGTATTGTTTATTTTTGGCAGTAAATTTACGCCATCAAAAAAAGAAAAAAAAAGTGGAAAATTTTCACTTTATTTTTTCTATGGGGCAAAGTGAACAATGAGATTTTTCTAATAAAAAGTTTTCTGTTGAATTATAGAAAATATTTTTGATCAAATGAATCGGTAAATAAAAGTTTTTATGAGTAAATGAAAAGATACTGAAGCAATAAAATGAACATTAAATTTGTTAATTAATTACTACATGAAGACAAATAAATGAACAAGTAAAAGAGTGAATGGATAAGAGCAAAAGTGTATGGATGAATACAAAAGTGAATTACTAAATCTAGGTAGGTAAATGAATGAATAAACAAGTTAATTACTAAATCTAGGAAGGTAAATGAATGAATAAACATGTTAATTACTAAATCAAGAAAGGTAAATGAATGAATAAACAAGTTAATTACTAAATCTAGGAAGGTAAATGAATGAATAAACAATTTAATTACTAAATCTAGGAAGGTAAATGAATGAATAAACAAGTGAATTACTAAATCTAGGAAGATAAATGAATGAATAAACAAGTGAATTACTAAATCTAGGAAGGTAAATGAATGAATAAACAAGTTAATTACTAAATCTAGGAAGGTAAATGAATGAATAAACAAGTGAATTACTAAATCTAGCAAGGTAAATGAATGAGTTAATAAATGGATACGTAGGTGATTTAGCAAATGAATCCGCGAGTAAACAAAGTAAACTATTTCACTTTGCCGCATCCACTTCGCCCTGCATGTACTTGACTGATAATAACAAAATATTTAAAATACAGATAAGCTTAATAATAACTAAAAAAATTTCAGAGCATTAGAAGGTCTCAATTAATACTTCAAGTATTAATAACAAGAACTGTATCACTTTATAATAACAAAAATAATTTTTGCCTTGCAGCAAAATATTACAAAGTACCAATTTTTGAAAATTACCTGAATTATGATATGCTTATCTTCGGTGGTATTTTTTTACTGACTGGAATAGATTACATGCTCTGCTATATGGTTAAAGTATTACCAGATGGGTGGCACAAAAAGCAGAGTAAATATTTCACCATTTCACTTTACACCGTGATTTCACTCTGCCCCACATTCCACTACATATAAAACTGAACTTACGTACAACAAATACTTCGTACAATGAGCAATAATTGAAGACTCTCCCTCCCATTCAATCCTGCCAACGGGATTGTGTGCTGCCGTGGGAAAGCAAAAGACAACATCTGCAGTGATTATGAGTTTTTGAAACACTTGAAGAAACGCGTTTAGGATATCTCGCTAACCATTCTGTCTGCATATTGCATGTATAAAAGAGAAGTTACGGAGTAACTTGAAACACATTTTTCAATTCAGAGGAATGATTTCATAGTAAAAACAAATATCCAAAAAAGGATCTTTTTGCTAAATGAAATTTAAAATGGTTTTGATTTTTAATGTTTTTTGCAATTCAAAGCCATTACTCAGAATCCTGCCAACAGTTTTTCAAGATTCACATCTTGATGGTGTAGAAATGGTAAACAATGTAAATAAAAGACAAATTACTCTGGTAAAAAAAGCTTTTGTCCCATGAAACTTTTCTAGTGTTTCTAGAGCGATTTTTGACGCTGATTTCAAATATCCAATCAGAATTTTTACATCATCCACAGTTTTTGTGTAATCATAGGTTTTAAGTGATTTTTCCCCGCGTTTTCCTATATCATGTAATGATAAAAACTTTAATTGTTAATTATAAGTCTTGCCATTATTACTAGAAATATAGATACAGATAGTCAGGTTTGCTAGTATTGCTGTGGTAGTATTTCGGTTAGTCTTAATGGCACTCATTTTCGTGATATAAGCTACCTGAATTGAATTTTTTTTTTTTTTTTGTGTTTTTATAATTGAATGCAAACGTAAAGAACTTATAGATCTTTAATGTAAAATAATTGCTTTAGTATGCTATAATAGTATTGACTCTATAATGGATATGTTCACATTTTAGCATGAAACAGATGAGACTTGATATTAACTCCTTTGAAACTAGATCAAAAGCTATACTATTGACTAATTGAAACACGTTGCCTCCTGTATCACAAACATATTCAGTCAAAATAAAGGATACATGTAGATAGTTGTAAGTTTTTTAGATAAAATTTTTGTACACGTATCATGGGACAATTATTTCGGGCCAAATATTGAATTAAAGAAATCATATGAACTGCTTGGTTTTAAAACAAAGCTGTTTTCTCCTCCGCAAAAGGGAAAGCGAAGGCAAGAAGAATTTAAAGAAAAAAAAACTGGACATGTGTGGAATAACCCACAGAAATTTTATATTAAATTAGGTCTTTAAAAACTTTGTAAAGACTTTGTCAAACTCATGATGAATTTGAATACTTAAAACTAGAATTTCTATATAGTTTATTATTGTAAAGCAAAATAAATGTATCTTTGGAGGACCACTCATTTGTCCAAGTGAATAAATTCTTGCTGATTGAGACTTAAAAGGTATGTTTCTGATGCCAAATACAGAAAGAAATAAACAATAGCTAAGTTTTTGATTATCGTTTTTGAATTAATAATACATGTGAATATGCGCACTTCTTTCAAACCTCAGTTTAGTGTAACAGAAAATGTGTGGCTGATGAAGAAAAACCGTTTGCATATTTGAACTCAGCGCATCATTTTACACTAAGAACAAGTATTTTTTCTCCGTGAGACAAAAAAAAAGTTATTTTTATTAAAAGTTATTTTTCTTAATAACACAAGACTAGTGTTATTAAGAAAATAAATTAAAAAACTATGTCAAAGCTGTTGGTACGTTTTTGTCTCTTGTCCTGCATCTCTATTGGTTAACTTCTCTTCTAACTCATTTTTTATTTATACTGTTGTCCACGTGGCTGTGGTTGTGTTTTCTCTCAACTCTTTTGTTTGTTGAGCAGTTTTGCATTGATGAAGAGGCTCTATTGTTATTGTAGCCTTAAAAAAGCTATATATTGCATTTTTTCAATAATTTATTCTTTATTTACACCGGTTTTCCCATTTCAATTGCTCACATTTTAGTCATTTTCAAATTTTGCATTTTTGGTCTATTGAAAAACTATTGATTTGAAATAAAATTGAGGGTGAATTTGTTATTTCGTACTCTTAATTTGAATAATGGTAAAACACTGTTTTAACGTGTGTATGAAATGGATTTTGTTGTCTTCATAAAAATATGAGTGCTGTAATAGCTAATCTATTTGGTAGTTAAGTAACCGTGCTTTTTACCATTTTTGTTTTCATTTTACATACCCTCCTTCCCCCCAAAATTAGGCATGTGCTTCACTAAGTGATTCTCCAAAAACCTGCTATTTTTATTCACTAATTCTTTGAAAATAAAAAGGATTTAAACATTTAAAAAATATATATACTGAGTTAATGAGGAGAGCTAATTTAAAAAATGTAAAAGGAACTCACTTGAACTATATGTATTAACTATTTGTATTTACAGATTATTTCTCTTATGCAAAGCCCATAATTATATTTAATGTTTTAAATAGTATTATTTTAATAACTCTTAATTAAATTATGCATCACAAGTGTCATTAAGAAATAAACTTTATGTACAAAGCAGAAATGTTGTCGATGAGAATAGCCAAAAAATGCTGAACGTTTCAGTTCCCAGATTTGAAAATTCACTAAGAGCACCGAACCAATCAGATCTACAAACTACTTGACGATTCCAACAAAATGGTGGGAATAAACAGTTTTTCACACAATAGATTTAAATTCCTCCTTTTTACCCATAACTATTAAACACAGTCGTAGGCCAAGCAAGTAACATGAAAACCTTAAGATGTACTTTAAAATAATGTAGTACCTTGATTTATTTTTAAATATGTAGATGAAAACAATTATGTTGTTTCGTTAAGTATACAAGTTTTACCCTTACAGTATATTTGCGATAACTTATAGCTGGAATATTCCTTTACCTCGAAGTATTGGCTGAGTCCAAAACTCGAGAGAAAGCTGTGGGAACTTTCCATAAATTGAACTACCATTACCCCGGGCCGTGGTGGCCTGTTCGGTAAGGCGTCGGGTTCGTAACTGGAGGGTTCTGGGATCGATGCCAGCAGGTCAAAGATTCTCCATGTTGTCTGAGGATGACCGGGGAACGCTAAATATGTCGTGGTCATAACGTCTTCCAAGTGAATCAGTGATTTTGGGAGTGCTGCAGCAGGAGATGTTCGCCTTCTGGTTTGCTTTTAAATTGTCAAAGTGTTGGTCGATGGTGCCTCCATCTGTCGTGTGCTGACTGAGCCTAACGGACTTCCACCTTAATGGTGCTTTATAAAAAGGATGTCATACTCTGCCTTAAATCCAGTAGCATCGGTACATAAGCTCGAATACTCGATTGGTTTAAGCAACACCAACAACGTTTAACTTAAAGTTTTAGACAGTCGCAGGGGACTTCAAGTTATAGAGAGTTTATTGCTTTCATTTAATTTGTAGAATATATTGTTGGTATGGAATTTAAAAAAAAAATAAGCATACATGAAAATCGAAAAAAGTGTGTTTCTTAAGGTTAAAAATTAAAAACTTTCTGTATAAAACAATTCCTTTGCTATTGGTCCCAGACATGATAGTGTTAGGTTTTAGGTTTTTCCCTTACTTAACATATTTATACTTAACAATCCCCACTCTCCTAGCTGTAGTTCTCCCTTTACTTAATATATTTATCCCTTAGAAAGGAAGCAAGTAATTAAAAAAATAATAAATTAATCATTGACAAGAAGTTCCGTCTAGAACTAAACGAACCTACTTTCCCGTAGGCTCGTTTAGTACCTGACTTACTACTTTTTAGTACCTGATCAATATTCTGAAAAAACGAACAAATAAAATAGCAGCATCTTTTAAACAAAGCAGCTAGTGAACTTATTTCCGTTAAAAAATATTTTAACAGCTTTCAAAACGTAATAGAGTAAGAGCCCATGGGTGCCAGACATACGTCATAGTATAAAGGCCCAAAATTTTCCTGCGTAAGCGCACTGGAGCAGGTATGAAGGGTTCGCTATTAGTTAAGCTGATTCGCGCTGGCTTTGGCGGGCAAGAGGTAGCAAAGGCGCGAAAAAATGGTGAACAAAAACATCATAGTATAACGCGTGATTTTTTAATATTTTATTAGGGATACTATTACGAGTTAAACCTTACAAAGCCAGACACTTAGCACGCTGGCTTTGCGCAGCCAGACACTTCAAAGCAGGAAAAAAATGGTGCACAAAAACATCATAGTATCTACTAGGAGTTACGCCTTACAATGCCAGACACTTCGCACGCTGGCCTTGCGCAGCCAGACACTTCAAAGTTGGGAAAAATCGTGTCCAAAAACATCATAGTATAAAGCGTGATTTTTTTTATATTTTTTAAGGTGTGCTACTAGGAGTTACGCCTTACAATGCCAGACACTTCGCACGCTGGCCCTACGCGGCCAGACACTTCAAAGTTGGGAAAAATCGTGTCCAAAAACATCATAGTATAAAGCATGATTTTTTTTATATTTTGTAAGGGGTGCTACTAGGAGTTACGCCTTACAATGCCAGACACTTCGAACGCTGGCCTTGCGCAGCCAGACACTTCAAAGTTGGGAAAAATCGTGTCCAAAAACATCATAGTATAAAGCGTGATTTTTTTTTATATTTTGTAAGGGGTGCTATGAGGAGTTACGCCTTACAATGCCAGACACTTCGAACGCTGGCCTTGCGCAGCCAGACACTTCAAAGTTGGGAAAAATCGTGTCCAAAAACATCATAGAATAAAGCGTGATTTGTTTTATATTTTGTAAGGGGTGCTACTAGGAGTTACGTCTTACAATGCCAGACACTTCGCACGCTGGCCTTGCGCAGCCAGACACTTCAAAGTTGGGAAAAATCGTGTCCAAAAACATCATAGTATAAAGCGTGATTTTTTTTATATTTTGTAAGGGGTGCTACTAGAAGTTACGCCTTACAATGCCAGACACTTCGCACGCTGGCCTTGCGCAGCCAGACACTTCAAAGTTGGGAAAAATCGTGTCCAAAAACATCATAGTATAAAGCGTGATTTTTTTATATTTTGTAAGGGGTGCTATGAGGAGTTACGCCTTACAATGCCAGACACTTCGAACGCTGGCCTTGCGCAGCCAGACACTTCAAAGTTGGGAAAAATCGTGTCCAAAAACATCATAGTATAAAGCGTGATTTTTTTTATATTTTGTAAGGGGTGCTACTAGAAGTTACGCCTTACAATGCCAGACACTTCGCACGCTGGCCTTGCGCAGCCAGACACTTCAAAGTTGGGAAAAATCGTGTCCAAAAACATCATAGTATAAAGCGTGATTTTTTTTATATTTTTTAAGGGGTGCTACTAGGAGTTACGCCTTACAATGCCAGACACTTCGCACGCTGGCCCTACGCGGCCAGACACTTCAAAGTTGGGAAAAATCGTGTCCAAAAACATCATAGTATAAAGCATGATTTTTTTTATATTTTGTAAGGGGTGCTACTAGGAGTTACGCCTTACAATGCCAGACACTTCGAACGCTGGCCTTGCGCAGCCAGACACTTCAAAGTTGGGAAAAATCGTGTCCAAAAACATCATAGTATAAAGCGTGATTTTTTTTTATATTTTGTAAGGGGTGCTATGAGGAGTTACGCCTTACAATGCCAGACACTTCGAACGCTGGCCTTGCGCAGCCAGACACTTCAAAGTTGGGAAAAATCGTGTCCAAAAACATCATAGAATAAAGCGTGATTTGTTTTATATTTTGTAAGGGGTGCTACTAGGAGTTACGTCTTACAATGCCAGACACTTCGCACGCTGGCCTTGCGCAGCCAGACACTTCAAAGTTGTGAAAAATCGTGTCCAAAAACATCATAGTATAAAGCGTGATTTTTTTTATATTTTGTAAGGGGTGCTACTAGAAGTTACGCCTTACAATGCCAGACACTTCGCACGCTGGCCTTGCGCAGCCAGACACTTCAAAGTTGGGAAAAATCGTGTCCAAAAACATCATAGTATAAAGCGTGATTTTTTTATATTTTGTAAGGGGTGCTATGAGGAGTTACGCCTTACAATGCCAGACACTTCGAACGCTGGCCTTGCGCAGCCAGACACTTCAAAGTTGGGAAAAATCGTGTCCAAAAACATCATAGTATAAAGCGTGATTTTTTTTATATTTTGTAAGGGGTGCTACTAGAAGTTACGCCTTACAATGCCAGACACTTCGCACGCTGGCCTTGCGCAGCCAGACACTTCAAAGTTGGGAAAAATCGTGTCCAAAAACATCATAGTATAAAGCGTGATTTTTTTATATTTTGTAAGGGGTGCTGCTGCTAGGAGTTACGCCTTACAATGCCAGACACTTCGCACGCTGGCCTTGCGCAGTCAGACACTTCAAAGTTGGGAAAAATCGTGTCCAAAAACATCATAGTATAACGCGTGATTTTTTAATATTTTATTAGGAGTACTATTACGAGTTAAACCTTACAAAGCCAGACACTTAGCACGCTGGCTTTGCGCAGCCAGACACTTCAAAGCAGGGAAAAAATGGTGCAAAAAAAACATCATAGTATAAAGCGCGATTTTTTTTTATATTGTAAGGGGTGCTACTGGGAGTTACGCCTTACAATGCCAGACACTTCGCACGCTGGCCTTATGCAGCCAGACACTTCAAAGTTGGGAAAAATCGTGTCCAAAAACATCATAGTATAAAGCGTGATTTTTTTATATTTTGTAAGGGGTGCTATGAGGAGTTACGCCTTACAATGTCAGACACTTCGCTCGCTGGCCTTGCGCAGCCAGACACTTCAAAGTTGGGGAAAAAGTGAGCAACTTTATGTATTTTTATGAAGTGTGATAATAACACCTTTCATTTCTTGGCACTAATACATTACATATTTAATCCTGTTCTAACTTGCGGGAAGACTGACTTACTGAGTATCTTTTTTTGTTGTATAGGTACGGCTTTTGCCGTACAGGGTCGTTCCTCAATTTGTCGCACTTTTATTTACACCTACATAGACTCTTTATCACATTTACGAGGAGCGACTCAGATATGAAAAATCGTATTACTGGTCAACCTTTTCGTCAGTGGCGAATACAAGGGGGGGGGTCATGGGGGTCATGACCCCCCCCCAAACCCATGACAGTTTTTGAATGTTTGCTTGAAAAAATAAAAAAATTAATCGAATTAAAAAATTTCGAATTAAATTTTTTTTGGGCAGAAGAATAAAGGGAAGTGGATACAAGGAGCGGGGGGGGGAGGGGTCATGACGGTCGCGACCCTTTCCCTTAATCTGCGACAATACTTTGCAATCATTACAAGGTTCATTGAATTTGAGTAGTGAAAATGACTGCTTGAAAAAAAAACCAGAACGAAACCAGAAATAAAATTTTTGAATTCCTTTTTTTGTGGCATTATATGTTATTTTTCTATTGATATATAGCTGCACTTGAGACAGTTTTTCTACGGCGCTGTTCATCAGGCGGCGAAAAATGAAAAGTAACAAAAGAAGTGTCTGCCACCCGATCGCTATGATAGTTATTGTAAAACTGCAGGCAATTTATTGATAAAACATTTAAGTGTGTAAATATTTTTATGTAAAGTATTTGTAAATTATTATTCCTTTATATTGTGATCTTTAGACCGTTTCGTTTTTGTTCGTGCTGAGTTATTTGTAAATGTGCTGTAAATAGTTAATTCAAAAAGTTTAAGTGAGTGTTTTGGATTTTGTGTCGTGCAAGAAATGTAAAATTTTAGTTTCGTGTTTGCGCGAAACTTCCCGTAAGTTAGCCCTTTTTATTAGACGGAAACTGTGCAGAAAAAAGCCGCGTTTTGTAAGAAAAGGACTTCCTATGACAAAACCAATAAAGCTTCGGGTGATAAAATATTGTTGTCTTTTTTGCAAAGTTAAAAAAAAAAAAAAAAAACTTCTGTATCAGAGTCTGAGACTGCGACGTCTTCGTCCACCTCCGATTTTTCTGCAACTGAAAAGAATCAATCGGTGTCAACCGAATTATTCAGAAAATGTTTAATTTTCAATTAGATTTTCGCCGCATTTTTAAGTGAAGTTGTAATAGTATATTACTGCATACAAGATGGATGTGTCATTCTCAGATATATGAATGAAATGAACCTTCTTCACAGAAAAATCAGTACATAAAATATAATAAGAGCAGTGACCGTCATAAGAAGCTATTATCTTAATGTTTATTTTATTATGTGCACCTCGAAGCCCAAATTCTAAACTTTTGATTATTTTTTTTCTTATTTTTTTTTTGTTTTGTTACAGACCCCTAACCAATCGCGCCGGGAAAATATTTTTTTAACATTAGTGCAGGGAATTTAATTTCAAATATGAGGGCCGAAAAAATTTGAAGATTTTGTTTTTTTTTTACGAACTTTTGAAATAACCCTTTATTTTGCGTTTTTTCCTGTGTTTAATTTTTTCTAAACCCATTCCGCAAAAAGTATGGGAATTTCTTTCTGAAAATTTAGTATGTAGTAGTCAAAACATTTATCCCTCTTCAGAAGAAGAAAGTTTTCAAATATATGCGATAGCTTTTTTTTTTCAATTTTTTAATGAAACTTCGAAAAAAACCCTTAATTTTTCGCTTTTTTTTGCGTTTAAATCTTTCTAAACCCATCCCACAAAAGGTGCGAGATTTCTTTCAGAAAATTTAATATGTAGTAGTAAAAACATTTCACCTTCTTAAGAATGTTTTTCCAAAAATATGCAATTGCTCATTTTTTACAATTTTTTAAAACACATCGTATCTTCCTGCAATGGCCCACGGGGAATAAACTTTCTTCCTTTCACAACCTAGCTGTGACGTCATAATAGTGCGAAAAGGTTCCTTCCAATTGCTTTGACGTCCTGCCTAGATTTCGATTCGATATTGAGTAATTGAATCTAATTCGCTGCAACGTTTCTTTTTTTTTTTCTTTCTTTTGCTTATGCAAACGGTAGCATTTGCTTTTTTATTTCCTTTTTTTAACTTAGGAATGCTTTCTTTTTTGAATCATCCCTCCCCCGCCGAACGTTTCGCTGTATAATTTTACGTTACATATTTGCGTAATTAATTTAATTAAAATATTGAGGTTTTTTTTTTTTTTTTGCAAACGCTACTTCTTGCACACTGCGGGAAACAAGGAGGGTTTTTTTTGCGCTATTTAATTAAATGAATTAAGCTCCTAACAGCACCATTTACAAAATAAAAAAAAATCACGCTTTATACTATGATGTTTTTGGACACGATTTTTCCCAACTTTGAAGTGTCTGGCTGCGCAAGGCCAGCGTGCGAAGTGTCTGGCATTGTAAGGCGTAACTCCTAGTAGATACTATGATGTTTTTGTGCACCATTTTTTACCTGCTTTGAAGTGTCTGGCTGCGCAAAGCCAGCGTGCTAAGTGTCTGGCTTTGTAAGGTTTAACTCGTAATAGTACCCCTAATAAAATATTAAAAAATCACGCGTTATACTATGTTTTTGTTCACCATTTTTTCGCGCCTTTGCTACCTCTTGCCCGCCAAAGCCAGCGCGAATCAGCTTAACTAATAGCGAACCCTTCATACCTGCTCCAGTGCGCTTACGCAGGAAAATTTTGGGCCTTTACACCCCGTTTGCACTGCGAGCTAAGCGCGCTCAACCCATCAATGCACTTACGAGTTAAGCGCACTTACTTTAAAGGTCGTTTGCACTAGAGAACGCACTTAAAGTTTAACTGCAAACCGCGACTTTAAATGGAATGGTAAATTAACTGTAACTGTGTTTATGCTGTGGAAGAGAAGGAATTTAGATTCTATTCCTCTCCATCTGAGCACTGCGCCGTGGCGTCGAATGAAAAAAATGTATTGTTTTCTGAATCAGCCGTGACTGTGACTGTAATTATCGGCACCTCTATTTACTATTCGCAGCTTCATCATGAACAACGAAGTTGCAATAGCTCATATATCTTATCAAGCTAATCTTACATACTTGTTTAAGAAACGTGCAAATTTCAAACGACGAATATTATTAATGATTGAAAAACAGGACAAAGTTCTTGAAGAGTTACTGATGCTGAGTTTGGTACTGGCGGACAGTACAAGATGTCCAGATTCATGGTCTCTGGCAAAAGAATCACAGTGGTACGAAAGAATTGCCACTGTTTTCACGGACGAGCAGTGGAAAAGCAATTTCCGAATAACCAAAAGTATGTACTTTGAACTCTGTGATCGATCATCGGAACTTGAGAGGAAAGCGAGCAATTTCAGGAATCCCATTCCTCTTGGCAAGAGAGTTGCAATTGCTCTCTACAAACTAGGCTCGTCTGCAGAATATAGGACGATTGCCAGCCTATTTGGAGTTCACAAATCCACAGTATGTGAATGTGTCTTGGAATTCTGCTCATTACTTGTGGACAATCTTCTTAAAGAAGTGATAACATTTCCATCTAGCACAGCAGAAGTTTCTCGTTTAATAGGAGAATTTGAAGATATTTGGGGCTTTCCTCAATGTTGTGGAGCCATTGATGGTTCCCACATTCAAATAAAACCCCCCCAAAAAAACGCAACTTGTTATCACAATTATAGAAGTTTTTACAGTGTAATACTTCTAGCAGTGGTGGATGCAAAATACAAGTTCCTATACATAAACGTGGGGGCTACGGGAAGAAATAATGATTCTTTTGTATTTAAAAATTCAAATTTATATCGTTTTTTCCGCCAAAGCACCATTCTCCCACCTCTAAACAGAATACTAAACAATGTTAGTGTCCTTGCATGTTTGGTTGCAGATTCCGCATTTCCGTTGCTGCCTTTTCTGCAGAAGCCGTACATACAGAGGCTCCAAATGCCAGAGTATCAAAAACACTTCAACTCTACACTCTCTAGAGCTAGAGTTGTTGTAGAAAATGCTTTTGGAAGGCTGAAGGCTCGTTTTCGTTGTCTTCAACAAATGGATTTTTCCATCAAAAACACAACGAAGATTATACAAGCCTGCTGCATTCTAAACAACCTCTGTGAACTAAACAGTGATGATGTTGACCCAACATGGAGTGTTCCCCAAGCTCTTCCAAATCAAGATACCGAGGAAGGAGACACTGATGAACAATCAGTGCGCATTAGAGAAGCTATTGCTAATTTTTTTGCCTCTTAAAATGTATATATGTAGATAGACCTTTTTGTACAAAATTTTGATGTTGTTTTTTACATATATGTTAAATTAGTTAGTTTACAAAGTGATTTTAATTGTATTTTGATAATAGTTTATTTTTTAAATTTCTCAAGTAACCTACAGTTTTGTCATTGACCATTGATCTTCACATTTCAAACTGTCAGTTTTTGCTGTATTCAACATCATAAATTTTTCAAGAACTTTGTCCTGCTTCTCAACCATTACTAACATTTGTAATTTAAAGTTTGCACATTTTTTAAACAAGTATGTAACGCTGCCTTGATAAGATATAAAATTATTTTAAATGTTTAAAATAAAAAGACCCTTTTTTAAAATTCAGATTGTTTATTTCATTTGTTTAAAATAATGCAACAGTGAAACCTATGTCCAGGAGCCCCTCAAACTTGAATTGTTGTGAGGATAAACTTCACAATGTTTCGAATGAAATAAATAATGGGTAGACTTAGCACATACCTACATATATGCAATTTATTATGTTGTTGCGCTAAGGTTTGAAAGTTATATCTACAGTTCACCTCAAAAATGAGAAGCTTTTTTCAAGTTTTCCTCCATATATCTAATCCAGATTTCACTTTTTCACAATTTTTTTAAATCTTGCATTTTCCATGCCCAAAAAATTGCATATTGGTAAAATATGTTACAAGGAATCACCTCCTAACATTAACTTGATTTTGATAAAACAATCAGATACCACTTATGTGCTTAGAATAGCAGTATAGGTATATAAAAGAAATTTATTATAGCGTCAGATAAAATGTGCCGAATCGTATTTTTGGGAGGATGCAGCAACTTCTTTTTGATATACCTACCCTTTTCTTACACGGAGAAATGAACTTCATTGTTAACAAAAAATGAAATATGATCATGCATACATAACAAATACCTATACGTAAGGAGTAGATATGTTATAGGCATAGTTCAATTTGCTTCAGTATTTTTCACTTTCTGTATAGTGAACTTCTTCGTACCAATTTTACCCCATGCTTTAATAATGTCAGTACATGTGAAACGAGCTAATTTAATTGACTACTTGGTTTTATCAGAGCAGGGTTGATTTGGTGCTCAAATACAGCTTACGTAGTAATTGTTCTTCAAAAATAAATTCTCCTTCCACATAAAATTATACATGATACAGGACTGAGTCATTTGTTAACAGCATTACAGCACCGGAAAATTACCCACCTTGATGCATATTTTAATGGATTTAACGGGGTACAATCATATTGTCAAAGAAACATTCAAAAAAACTATGGAACAAATAAAAATTCAATAAAATAAACTTAAGACTATTTTTCTAGGCCCCCATGTCTCGATTAAAATTGAAAACTTTAATGCAAAATAAAAATTTGCCGAGTACTGGATATTTGGTGAGATTTTTATCAGGTAATTTTTGGCACTTTTATTTTAATTAGATTTATGTCCTCCGAACAAAAATTTACAAATCAAGTAAAACTTTCGATTCTGCGAAATATGGGGAAAAAACATTTTACGTAGCAAACGAGTTTTAAAGTCATGACTTACATGTTTTTTTTTTCATTCTCAAGTATTGAAGCCTAATAGTACAGATAATCCACTATTAAAACACAGTTGGTTTCATTCTACAAATTAAAAATTATTAATATATAATAATTATTATAAACACAAACTATTAATTACACATGCAAAACTTATTAATAACACAATTATTAATAACACAAAACTACAAAATTAAAATCATTTATTTAACAAATTCCTCAGCACATTTGTTTGTTCTTTTAAAACTTCAATAATACTGGCGTCATTTTCTACAGATTGCTTCATTATATTCAGCATTTCTTTCGAATTATCGTTATAATTCTGCTGTATGTTATTGAATTTTTGTAACAATTCGCCCAAAAATCGGGTCTTTTTCCCTCCTTCAACTCTTCTTCTCTTTGGTCTCTGAAAAAAAAAAAAAAAATGAATAAGAGGGGTTAAGGCAAAATAACCTAAGTGACGCTACAAGAGGGTGTTGAAGTCCTATCTCATTGTCTTCCTCTGCGGTGCCCACGACAGTAAAAACTAAAAAGTTTTTGAGAATAACTATAATGAAACAAATTGCTAAAAATGAATATTAGGAAGTCTGCTTTTTCAAAAGGAGCTAGCAATATATTTTAACATCTATTGAACAGTCAAAAAATTGAATACTGGATATTAGGAGACAAATACTCGGCAATATGAACAAAATAATGAAGTGATTTTCTTCAAAATTAAGAATTTCAGTTGCCGTGTACAACATTTAATTAAAAAATTGCTAACCTGGGGTGCAACAGAATCTTCTTGATTTGATGGACCAGCTACTGGTTCCAGCTCGGGAAGTTCAGGCCGGGGACTACTGACACCAACATCTTCTACTGGATCTGCAGCAGGTAGCTGACAATTCAAAAAATAAAATAAATACTGAAGAAAACTACATACCCTCTAAATTGCTTTTACAAAAAACGACAAATGACTGTACGCATCCAGAGAACTAATAATTATACAGAAACGTAGGGTAGCACTCCACTCTGAGAGGCAGAAAAGAGGAAATTAGAAATAAACCTTGCAAGGTGATGCCATTTTGTACAAGTCAACATAGTTCATAGCGTATCAACTAAAACTATCAACAACTTACCGCATGCAAATTTTTACTGAGAAGAATAAGCAGCATTTTACTCTTGGTATTAACATGACATCCACAGCTGATCAAGCAATTCAAAGCATAAAAACTCTAAAACTTTTCTTTTCTTTTTTTTTTTTGCAAATGCCAACCAAGAAGCAAATTGGCAAAATTTATTAATACAAAAGGTGTTATGAATGAAATTGTATCTGAAATAAAATCACATTCCCTCTATGATTTCTTTAATAAATATCAATTTTTAAACAATATAATAAGATTCCCCCCCCCCCCCAATTTTAAGTTTTTCCACTCGATACATTTTTTATATAACTGGTCCAAGTAATACAATGCTAATAATGAGGACTTATGCTACGCACTTGATTTGGTAATGCTCCACCTTCCTGGCAGTCCTCTTCAAGAGACATGTCTGTCACTAAAGATGCTGCAAAAAATAAATAAATAAATAAATTATGCGCATGGTTTAGATTTTATGCAAATAAATTTTAAGTGTTTTTTAATATCCTTATTGCTCACTATTTTCATCGGCCAGAAAGCTGTTGTCCATGCTTTCCACCGTTGACGATGCATCTTGGCACGGTAGCACCCCAATCACTTCATGCACCGCTTGAAAAAATCTCCATTTGGACGGTTCTCCTCCAGTTGTGCCAATCTTAGTTTTTTCTTCCCTAGAAGTACAAAAGCATTTTCAGAGGCGACCAAAGGTTTTTTTGTAAATGATATGCAGCTTCAAATCTTAAGCATTCAAATGCATCACTAGATATTTAGTTCAGTAATTAACCAGATTAATATATGCACATAATCAGTACTGTAACCCTGGGCAGAGGAGAAGGGAGCTTTGTCCCCCAATACATTTAATTTTTCATGTTAAAAAGGAATGTCACTGTAACGTAAATGTGTTTAAAAACTACCGCTTTTTTTGGGGACTTCCTGTAAACCCCACAAAGGTGAGTTACCCCAAATACTACTTTTCCCTAAGTATGGCACTGTATTCAAGTGTATGAACTTTACATACTGTGGGAGTGGGGGTTAAAATCTGCTCAAAAATTATTATAAACTAATATCAAAATGATCATTACAAACTTATCATTGCAATGCAATGTTTCAGCCGAGTTTATAAGTTCTTTAGCAAAAATGCTAAAACTGGAGAAAATGCTTTAGCAATACGCTAAAATGTCAAATTTCTATTTTAATCCCTCAAATTCAAAGTATAAAAATACAGTTCCAAATCAGACAAGTAGAAATAGTAAAATATCATTCATGAAAGGAATGGAGAAAAAGGCCCGGTTTGTTGTCCTTTATTATTTGTGCAGCTAGATAGGTTTTTGTACAAAATTAATTGACTATGGGAAAATGGCGTGTTTTTAGGCGGAACCACTTCTATAACATCTGGGATTGTGAATAGAGACTTACCGAGTACTCGCGAACTACTTGGTACTCGGCCAAACTTTGAATAGGTACTCGGCCCATACCGAGTAGTTGCAAAAAAAGCAATATTTCCATGACAGATATTAATATTTATAAAAAGCGCAATCATATATATAATATTCTGCAATCATTTACAATCAAGGGTGCCCAATGTGAAATTTTTCTCCATGGTTTAGAGTATTTTCTACATGGAAACGGATTTCAGTACAGTAAAAAGATTTTAAAATTTGACCTTTAATAACTTATTCATTAATGGCTGGAGAAGAATTTTTAAATACATTTTTGCAAAGAAAAAAGCATTAAAAGAAAGGAAGTTCTCATTTCTAAGGGGGGTGGGGCAGGGCTTGAGCCCCCTTACCCCCTTATATGGGTGCCCTTGTTTACAATTCAAATTTACAAATGAAATTTAAATTTTGAGATTAATGAAGTTTGTAATCCTTCAATGGAATTATGGACATGTGCTTTGGGTTTACAAGGAATTCCTTTTTCAATGCGCAAAATGTGACTCACAGATTTAAAGGCATCCGACAAAAGGCAGATTTTTTTGTGGAATGTCTTTGCATTCTTTAACTCACATTTTACGCCCTGAAAAAGACGTTCCTTTTCAGGGCCGGATTTGGAAGTGTGGAGGCCCCTAATCAGGGTTCAAAATTATCCCATACTTTGATATATATCCGACTATTTTGATACACATGTATTATATCACATAAATTTTCAATCAGCACAAGTTAGGATATTTTGTAAAAATTTTATTGTGGGGGCCCCTTTGTTGTGGAGGCCCCGGGGCAGCTGCCCTGCCGGCCTTGTTCCTTGTAATGCAGAAACAAGTGTCTGTAGTGCATTTGTTTTCTTTGCTTTCAAAAATTATTTATGTTGACCGGACTAGAACTATAATAGATTGGTATAGTTTGTTTTAATTCTAACTTGATTAATCATACCTTTTCTTTATTTACTTTTATTTATTTATTTTATTTATTTTTTTTTTTGTAATTTTTGACAACAAAATTTTCTAAATAATGAGCAATTAAATTTCAGCAGGAATTTAGTTTTTAAAACTATTATATGAACTAGGAGGTCTATACTACTATTCCAATAAGTTCAAAATTCATCACATGTGTTTCAGTGGTTCTTCTTAAAACATAATTGGTACTCCGTGACTCGGCCGAGTGCTCGGTACTCGGCCGAGTACTTGGTACTCGGCCATAGTGCTACTCGGTACGTCTCTAATTGTAAACAATAAAAAAAAACCTTTATGTTTACGAATAAATTTTGAAAATTCTTATTTACATTGACACAATTTATTGCAAGAAAAAATATTGTACAAATGCATACATAAATAAATAGAAAAAATCACTCACCTGTAACGCCGGTTTAAGTTTTGTATTTTTTTCGAGATCTCTGCAGAACTCCGTGTAAATCCGTATGTTTTGAAAGAACAGCTCATTCCTTCATAAACCACACGGTTGCGTTTACTTTTTCTTAAATTTGCAAGATTCTCATGCCATGTATTTACGAGGGCAAACGTTTCATCGTCTGCCCAATTGTCCTTCCGCTTTAAGCTCAAGGAGGCAGCCATCTTTAAGCGACGAATGTCTTGTTAAGCGGCTTCCTAGTGTCGCTCAACTGAAGCGGCTTTGAGATGCGCTAAGTGAATGCGCAGTAGGTTAGCTGAAAACTAAGCGGCTTAATTCCGCCAGTGCAAACGGGGTGTAGGGTTCCAAATTCTGCGCCGAATTCAGTTCCGCAAGATTTTGGGAATGTAAGGAGCCAATCCCGCGGGAACCCGGGATCCCACTGGATTATTTTATTCTTCATAAAAGTTAGTTTAGTGTCAAATAGAAAACGTTGTGCTTTATAAGAAGGACTGCGTTACTTGAATTAGTATAGTATTCTCGAATTCCGTACATAAATCGTAGAACACTGCTAAGTCAGAAAACAAATAGCATCGTTTGATACCCAAAAGCGTGTCCCTAAATACATCTAATTCATCTTAACAAAGCCTCGCTCGTCTGAGATGGGAAGCTTTTTTTTTTTTTTTTAATCAAAACATAATGCTTTTAACGAAAACGTATACTACGTCTCCACTGCAGTTATTTTAATGAGATTAAATAACTGTGGACATTCAGCAAAAGATTCCCATTAACTTCTTCACCTTCTGAAGTAGATTTTTCTTTTCTTATGCTTGGTGTTTGCTAAAGATTTTCACATTTTGGTTAATAACTATGTCTATTTGATTTATGTATTGCTGTATCCAATTAAGCATGCATTAAGAATACCCTTGTTGCTTCATTAACGATGGCCATTGTAATCAGTGCATTTGATTCATTACAGGAAGGGGCGATGAATGCTGATTGGTTTCACCAATTCGCAGTCTCAGTAAAAGTTTTTTGACGAATTCGCTAATTTTACGTTTCACTTTAAAGAGACATTCAACAACTCCTGTAGCTTAACGTACTGCACTGTCTTGCGAGTCATTTTATGCGCATTCAAGTTTCTGTCGTCTCTTTTAGAGTCGTACCGAATATTTAATTGCTCAGTTAATTCATTCAATTTAATTTTAGAGGTACTACCCACATTTATGATACCAGTTCCACGATGACAAAGTCATCGGCAGGCTCTTTCTGCAGATAAGATAGCAAAATGTTATGTCTTTTTCATTACTTTAAACTTCGGAGAAAAACATAGTAAGACTTTTAGTAAGTTAAAGATTTTGAACGTATTCCTTGAGCTTACGAAAGCGTTCCAACATTGCATTCAGGCAACTCCAGCGTGTTTTGCAATCTGTAGTACACTTTTCCGTTTTATTTATTTATTTTTTTTTCTAAAGCACGATTTTTGAGGTTTCAAATTTTAGCAATGATTTTCGAAAACGTTTAATATTTGTGCTCTTTTATGAAATGCAGAACGTATAAAAACTGAAACCTAAAATAAGAATACCAATTCATTCTCCTAAAAATATCTCTTTTAATTGTGTTCTTAAATGGAAAATCCCTCGTTAATCATATGAGACGAAATAATCTTGATAATCTTTACAAAAAGTGCACAATATATATATATATATATATATATTCAATTTAAAGGTTTTGCGCTTTTTAATTTTCTGGATTTTTAATTTAGTAGTGGATTTCAAAAATGGTTTTAAATTATGCGCCTTTTCTCAGTTCCAGAACGTATAGAAACTGAAGACTTGAATGAGAATACCAATTCATTTTTAGAAAAAGGTACTCTTATTTTTATTGTGTTCTGAAATGGTTAATTCGTAGTTCATCTTTTTTTTTTTTTTTTTTAATTTCCAATGGCTGGCAGCAAGAAAAAGTTGCAAAAAAGAAAATAGCAAAAACAAACACAATACGCAGTACAAGGAACAATGAAGTGAAATATTTAGCTGCCGATACGCTCTCTTGCTTCCCAATAACGGACGCACAGGCTACGTCCGGAAAGCTGTGTGCAAGTGTGCAGGTAGCGAATGTCCATTTCTTGGTTTCAGTTATACAGAGGACAATTGTGATTCTAAAGAATCCTCAAACGGTGAAGATGCTTTGACAAAAAAAAAAAAAAAAAAACAGTCATGGCCAGTTAAAAGTCGAAACATGGCTACTGCCTCGGCTCTTGGAGCTAATGGGACAAAATCGCGGTTTATAAACCAAACTGTGGTTGCTTTTAGGTCTTGCTAAAATAAGTTTCTTGATTTTTTCCTGATATAATTTTATTGCATTAAATGAGACTAGCTCATTTGATAGTTGAACAACAGCAGTCCCCCCTCTTTGTTAGAGCATCAGCGAGCTCGTCTCCCCTAATCACACAGTGTGCTGATATCCACTGCAACACCACTTTTATCTTCTGCATCAGCAGATCGTTAATGAAACTGCAACAGTTCATCATATGAGACACAGAGTTTTTCTTGCTCTTCTTGCAGAAATACGAGGAAGGTAATTCACATTTCAGACGATGCTTGTCAAAATTTTCGTTTTACGAGCTTCAAAAGTTGGAACATTTTTGAATGGAATTTTTTGCAGAATTGGAAATCTCATTCCAACTTGGCGACAAATCTGGCGTTTTTTTTTTTTTTTTTTTTTAAATGTCTGCATTAATAATTTATGTTTTAATTTCTCCACTGTTTGTAATATTAAGAGAGTGAACTATCACATTAAAATTGCCAGTAATGGGGTAAAGACATTAAATTGGAGTTAAAGGAAGTCATGTGATGCACACATCAGCTCGTTTTATATCCTGATTGGTATGCCTTTGTTTCCTCGTTTTTACTGACGACATAGTTCTTATTTACAATTGTATTTTACGATTTTGAATGTTCATAATGCAAATGCTTGAGACCAGGTTTGATCTCAGTGCAGGAACTGGAAGGAGATATAAAATTACGGATGCAGAAAGCAACCTAGCTAAGCAAAGTCAAGAAATACATCCATCAAGTCCAATTTGACTTGGTGGATAACTTCTATAAATTTTTTCTCATTGTATATCTGAATGAGTTTTTCATTTTTCAAATGGTGCATTATCAGTAAGAGTATGACACATTTGTACACACATATTTGACCTATTAAAGGTCCTCATCAAAGGTGATGACGTTTGATTTTTGGCTACTCAGAGTCACATTGAAGTTTAAAGTTATACATGATCCTATTGTTTCCTCACTATGAAGTGTTGCACTAATAAAGAAAATAAGTGTACACAGAATATATATTTTTTCCAGATTTTCAAAATAATAGCTGTTGGATAGATTCAAGGTCAAAGGTCAATTCGAATGACCTGCAAAATTTAAAATTGTATTTGTGTATAATGAAATATATTCTTTTTTTTAAGCTCTTAGCATAAACGTTCAAAATATATAAGAAACTTGAATAGGTCCAGAGTTACGACCAGTCTAGTATGAGCTGGGGGGTGCAGAACATTTAAATTTTGACCCCTTATATCTAAAATATAACAGCTAGGGATTAAAATTTGATTTTTTATGCCGCTTAGTAAATGGGAATGTAGCAGCGCAATATTGTTATAATCCGGGAGCACTCAATTTTAAGGTGTGTGATTTAACATAGAATAACCCATTATTGACTTTCGTTTTCTTGTTTGTTTCTTCCATTCAAATGTATTTTTCTTTGGCTCTCATTTCGATAAGATTTCTGTATGAATTTATATTCTGAAAAAGCCGTAAGAAAGCAAAATAAAATAAATCCTAAATTTTTAAAGCTATATAAATACTAGGGTGGTTCACCGTCCAATGGTGAAAATCAAGTTAATAATTTTTATCAGGGACAGCATGAAAAAGGTGTCAAATGATGTTTGAATCTTAAATATAAAATTTTATTAGATTCGAACAACATTTTCTGCCTCCCGATGTGAAATACCAAGAAAATTTTCTTTCTTTTTTGCTACCTAATATTGTGATTCTGTCATATGTATATGCATTATTATATTAATTATAATTTATTAAAAAATAACTAAAATATTTTTTTTTTCTTGATTGACCCAAGTTGGAATTTGCTTTTAGTATTTTTAAGCAATATTTGTTTAATTCTGAAAACTGTATGTGTAATTGATGTATCTCATTCATTCATCAAAAGTAATCAAAACACCTTTTTTTTTTTCAATTTGGGAGCTTATATTTAAAAAGTAATCCCCTCCTCTTTTATACTTGAAATTTTTAAATAATAAAAACTTCTTTCATGCACTCACAATCATACTTTTATTAGTTATAAGGGGAACAGATTAACATGGGATAGCTGTTTCTTCTTCAGCTTAGCTACTGCCCCTCCGGATTGACTCAGACCCAAGCAAAGACGAAATGCAGTCTCCGGATATGGCATCTCTGAAAGAATTCCTTGCATTTCTGCCTTAGTATCAGTCGTATTTGCATTAAGAGCTTTCCTGGCGAATCAGAAAATAAGTCAAGCAATTACTATGTAGGGGAATGTGAGGCAAAATGAAATAGCGGGGCAAAAGGAAATGGCGAAATATTTACTCCGCTTTCAGCGCCTCCTATCTGGAAATATTTTGACTAGGGTCTGGTGGGGAAAGTAGTCAATGGAGTTGAGTGATCATTCGTCAAATAAATGGCTATAGCTTGGAAGTAAATGTTCGAATGAATATGAAAATTTTATTTTATAGTAGGGCAGTTACAAACTACATTTTGAATACAAAATTTTACAACTGGCAAAGTGTTATTTGGTTTAAAAAAATATTTTGTGTGAATATGAAAAACTTTAAAAACTAAGCACCTGTTTTAACTTCCTTGGGAAATTGTTTGTTAGATTTATGAACACATTGACTGCACCGAAAGCTTCTTGCATGTCTCAAGAACTCTTACTCATTAGCAGTTAGCTGAATCAATTTTGGATAATTTTTTAGAACAATTTAAGTAAGATGGGATAAAGTGGTTATAATATTAGGCTTATCGAATATTGTTCTTCTAAAGTCACTTTATTTTTAAATATAAGAGATATATAAATTAAACATTAATTTTACTTAATTTGTATAGTTATTACAGTAAATGGGGTTAAATAGACGCTTATATGCGCATACATACGCATATACTAGTGCAGGTACGTAGTATACTCATTCACATAAATGCACCAATAAATACGTATGTGAGTATCTGCAAGTATTTTTTATCTATGCATATATATATTCAACTATTCACGTATATAGACGCATATAGACGAAAACTTATATACTCGGGTAGACACGTATATAAGCGTACGTACTACAGTAAACACTTACATACAAGTCTATGATATACATGTATATAGCGTGAGTTTAAAACTCTTGGGGAAATTATTGAAAGTGTTAGAAGGGTGGATAAGAAGAAAAAATCATAAAGAAAATATGGTCACGATCCTGACGCGCTACATGCACACAAAGTCAGAAACTGTTGGATGCAAAACTGGTCACAAATTTATACATATTACACTAATACGATTTAACACACTATTTCGGGTCTTAAGAAAGTTTTAAAGTGATTGATGAAAATTGCGGCCTGCAGCTGTAATACATGCGTCGCAATCACGAAGCAATCTCTGTTGCAATAACGATACTTTTGAAAAACATTCACCAGTCGCTGCGCTTTTGTTGCGATGCTTGTAGTAGAGATACTAGAGACCGTAATTTTGAACAACTGTTTTAAATATTTCTTAATATAAAAGGTTGGGTAAAATCATCTTTGAGCAACAAATTTGAGACCTGTTTTGCATCCCTCAGTTTCTGGCTTTATGTGCATGTAGCGCGTCAGCCACCATAAGTTCCTTATGATTCTTTGCTTCTTATACTTCCTTCTCACACCCCTTAGATTTTTGCCAAAGAGCTTGGATTCACTCTGTAGGCATACATGTATACAAGCGTATATACTCTTGCATACATACATGTAATGGTGTATATACGTACATGTACGCATATACATCTATAACAAGTACATAATCGTGTTACATGTACACATACGCATATACTCGTGCCTCCGTACATATATACGTGAGTAGACACGTGCAAACACGCGCAGGATGTATCCATGAATTAACACGTGTATACTCGTATATGTATATACACTTATATATGCATATATACGTCTACTTCATACGTATATACTCAGATATTCACGTTTATACTCAAGATACAAGTGCATGCACACATGTGCATTCATGTATCTGTTGCATATATGTATCTACTGATATATGAAAGTGTTGACTCAAGTTTACACGGCACTTATAGACTCGTATATACACGCATATACTCGTGCACACACTTCTAACTATAAAAATAAAACCAAAATATACAAATATAAGGGTAATTCGTAACGGTTTTGCATCTATTTTCAACTATGACCACTTTCCCCCACCCCCAAGGGGGAAACTGGAACATAAGGAAAAGAAAGTGTTATAAAAGTACTTAAATCAATATTTTTTCCCCTAAAATTCAATGAACCGTGTTCTTTCATAATGCAATGTAAAATAAAAACAAAAAAAGTTGAAGTGTTTAAGGAATTTATTGTATTCATTATCCGCCAAAGTTGAAAACTTACGATTTTATGACCAATACGTTATCCCACCAGACCCAATGTCATTATATGTCAGTCTGTTCCAGTAAGGAAAAATTGCCTCTGAAAATCAAAGAATATGGTAGTACAAACAATTTCAAGAAATGATATGTATTTTGTTGTAAATCAAAAATTATTTTTGCAATTATTAAAATCATAAAGTTATTGTTATTAACATTTTAATTATTAATTCAGCCCTATTAATACTCGGTGAGTTTCGTTTTTTTTTTTTTTTTTTGTTAAGCTTTTTGCATTTCAAATATTTTTGAAATTAGTCAAGTGCATGCGGAGCAAAGTGCATGGAGCAAATTGAAATTAGTTCATTTTGTTTACTCATTCAAATTGTTACTACAATACTTACGCATTCATTTAAAAATTACCTTATTTACATTCCTTCCTTTAATAATTCACTTATATATTCATTCATTTCTTCGCGTATTTTCCTATTAATCCCTGTGTTACTCACTCATTTATTTTTCCCCACATAATTACTTTTATTTATTTATTAGTTTAGTGTTTCCTTATCTTTTCATTTATTCCTTATATACTCATTTATTTGGTCAAAAATATTTTTTTGCAATCGATTTTGATAGAAAAGTTTTATTAAAAAGTAGATTTTTCTCTCTTTATGTACTGTAATTTTCAAAACGGAATTTCAATTTGTTCATTAAAAAAAATAAAGTTTTCTTAACTATTTCACTTTGTGCTACATTCCCCTACATATACATAATTTATACGGACCTTCAGTGAAAACTGTTTTCACTGAAGGTTCCTCACTATTCCAGAAACGTGACTGGATTTGAATAAGAAGTGTTCATAAAAATTTCAGGTTGATTTCAGGAAGATTGCTAATTTTTGGCAGGTTACTTTCCGGTGTTCTGCCTGATATGTTAATGGCTGAAATTAGGTGCATTAGCTGCCGATTATTTTCCAGGAGCGTTTCAGAATTTTATTTACATTTTTTCTGAGCGGGCAATTGGACCATGTCCGTTCATTTACTTTCCAATTGCTCTTTCTTTAATCTCCTCAAGTTGAAATTGAAGTTATTAAATGGATAATGGTATCTGCTAAAAATGTTTTATGTTTGGTAATCGAGTATAAGTTTGAATTCTATATTCTATTTTTTTAAATTTTCACAGCTGGAATACTGTGATGCATCTCCAAATTATCTTCTCACCCAACAAGTTAGTTGTCCCACATACACCAAGTTCGTCCTTGGGTAACAATGCAGTAAGTTTTGATTTTTCCCTTTTTTATAATTTGATGAAAATTTATCACGTTTTATCCCCTGTTGCATAAACAGCATGACATTGAGATGTCATTTGCTGATTCTAAAAATGTCAGCACACTATTATTTCTGAATTTGAGAAAGCAGGTAATTGTGTAGAAGGATATTGTGTTATTTGGATTTCAGGTATTTATTTTGCACTAGCAGTATCCGCACGACGGTGTCCGTGCTAAAGAAGTCAAAGGAAGTCTTGATCAAAAAATATATTCTCCCTCCGCCCCCCTTCTGATGTGAAATGATCATTTTTCTTCAACTAAAATGCGTACACACCTTTTCAAAAGACCTATAAATATATCTTTGGAATTAAAAACTATTCGCCAAAAACTTTTTTCCCGTAGCTATATAACTTAAAATACTCCTTCAACAACAAAGTTTATCGCTTAACGCGCCAATAAACTACGCTACCGCAAACCTGCCCTTTAGCGAGTGAAGCGGTTTTTTCCCTGCAATTTAAAGTGTTTCGCCAAATAAACAATGCAAACATAAGAACGCTGTAAAGAACAATCACAATTGAATAATACGACAAATCAAATTATTTACTTAGATAAGGAACTATCTTTAACTATAAGAACAAAAAAAAAAAAAGTTGAAGAAATAAGGAAAACAAAACCCAATAGAAAAATCCTACAAAATCAAGTTATGTACCTGATTATCGAAAAAAAAAACCGCATTCAAAAATCTGTTCGCTGATCACAAAAGCGTAGCATGGGCATGACACATCGCAGCTATCGTGTCGATAGCTGCGTCGACCAGCGCCTTCTCGATGAGTTAACTTATCCCGCCATCTATAAGGAATTTTTAGAACTAAACAATTAATTAAACATTTTATTTGCAATTACAAATATTTCGGTCAATCTGATTTTAAAAAAAATGCCTATAGCCTTCCTCAATAAATGGACTATTCAACACAAAAGGAATTTTTAAATTTGAACCATTAATTCCTGAGATCACCGCGTTTAAACAAACGCTTTAACTTTACAATATTACTATAAATTTTTTCGTTTTCATAGCATTTGTTTATTGCTGCTGCACTCCTATTAGTCATAGCATGGTGTTATGTAATCTATGGCTTTCCTCAATGAATGGAATATTCAACACAAAAATTTTTCAATTTGAGCCAGTAGATCCTGAGATTAGCCCGTTCAAACAAGCAAACTCTTCAGTTAAATATTAGTCAATTAATTAATAAGTTAAAGAAGACAATGATACGTAATATACATTTTTTTTTTTTTTTTTACAAATAATGTTTAGCATTGTTTATTATTTTCTCTGAAAAGTACCCTCGATATTTGCCTTATTGGTGACTCGAACCTGCGCCCACTGAATCATGAAGGGCGCACTTTCATGTCGAGTCATCGTGGTTACGCATGTTCAGCGTTCCAAGCATTTTATATTGTAATGTAAATTTTCCCGTTTTCAAAACATATTTTATTGCTGCTCCACTCCTATTAGTCATAGCGTGATGTTATATAGCCTATAGCTTTCCTCAATGAATGGACTATTTAACATAAAAAGTATTTTCAATTAAAACAAGTAGTTCCCGAGGTAAGCGCGTTCAAACAAACAAAAACTCTACAGCTTTATACACACATGTTTGTGAAAATTGCAACAACATGAAACTCATTGGAAATGAATAAAATTTATTGAACATATTACTCATATTACTGCAAATAAACGATTAAAATTACAGATGAATGAAACTAAAATAACAGGCGTACATTAATATTGAACGTAGCTACCCCGAGCAGCTAGAAGAGCCTGTATTCGTTTTGGCATCGAATCATAGAGGTGCTGAATGTTACGATTGGGAATATCATCCCATATGGCTTCAATCTGAAATCAGTTCATTCGTACCAACTGCCGGACGAGACACATGGGCGAGTCTCCGACCAACGCAATCCGAGACATGCTCGATGGGCGTCATATTCGGTGGACGGGCAGGCCAAGGAAGAAGCGTAACCTGTCATGCACCGAAGAACAATTGTACGTTACGTGAGACACGTGGAGGTGCATTCTCCTGCTGAAACACTGCAACAGGAATGCTCTGAAGAAAGGGTTGTACCTCCGGTGTCCCAGTGTTAATGAAGTAGCGATCGCCATTGAAGTTACCCGGAATTCGGAGTAGATGGGACTGCCCTTGATATTCAAAAGCGCTGCAGACCATGACAACCTGGCGTTATGCCGGTATGACGTCGGATTGCACTCTGGAAGATGACGTTCCCACGCGTAACACCAGACGCGTACACGTCAATCGTTTCAGTGCAGATTAAGTTTGGACTCATCCGTGAAGACGACCTGTTGTTAGTCCACACGCCATTGGGCGTGCTGGTGGGCCGATTGAAGCCGGAAACAACGATGGTTGAGGGTAAAGGGATTCCTGTATTGGGGATTCCTTGTATGCTGGTCCTGGCGCAGCAGGCATCAATGAGCCGTGGATGAAGCATGTACGACACCTGTAGCCATATTCCAAAGTTGTGCTAGCGTACTAGAGGACGCTATACGATCCATCACAGTTAGGTTGGTGAGGTGTTGATAATCCCGTGGCGTCGTTCGGTTACGTGGACTGGCGCGAATTCTTCGGCTAATTTCATCGTCCTCTGTCCATCATTTACAAATATGCATCACAGTTGAGGTATTACGCCCCGTGCGGGCACTGATTTCTCTGTAAGTAAGTTCCCCTTACGCATGCCGATCATGCGGCCCCATTCGAACTTTATTACTCGCTTGTATGAAGCTCTTTGTTTTGGACGAGGCATATTGAATACTAGAGAAACATCTACCATCGGCAGATAATCATACACCTTCAAAACCTTTACAGCCCTTTATATACAGAATCTGCGCGGCAGTTCAAAGGGCATTTCTCGATCCAAGCATTCGCGACGCCTCTGTAATTCTAATCATTTGCATATCGTATGTTGCTATACATTTCCTGTAATTTTCGATTCATTTGAAAAATTCCTTCTTGGTGTTGCAATTCTCACAAATATGAGTGCATTATGAGTATAGATAAGAATTAGCAAGAACTATGTAAAGAGCATTTTGAAGGTTTTTTTTTTTTTTTTTTGCCGCTCAATGTAATTGACAACAGAATGTTTTATCAGTTTAATGAGACAAATTGTACAACGTGCCCAAAAAAGAGCTTTACCATTATAAAGCTCTGAGAGCAGAATTACTAACTGGTGAAATGAACAGCAGTTTTCTGCAAAAGAAAGAAAAACTTGGTACGAATTTAAACTAAATAACTGAAGTAGAGGATGCTAGCCAACAGTAGCTAATTTATCCAAGAAAAGAAAATGGCGACTGTACAGGAGGAAATGCAATGTTTTTTGTGGTTAACCGAAAGAAAATCTGCGATGACCGCGCAAAGAAAAGGTTCGCTATAAAGATCCACGAGGTGTGACTTTTGATAGATTTTTATGGTTCATCCGGAGGAAGTTTCTTTCCAAAATTACCGCCGGTGATTTTGTTTTGGGTAAACTTAATGCGCACTACGCTTTCTTCTATGCAGTCCCCATTTTCTTTTCTTTGCAGAATTAGTTAGAAATCTAGTGCCCTCTCTACATCATGCAATTAGTGACAGAAAAAACTTTCCGAGTTGTTCTCCCTTTTGCTGAAAACTGCGTTTCATATTAACTGTTAAAAATATTTTTCTTAATGAACAATAAAAAAAAAATCCCGAAAACCATAAAAAACTAAAATTCCAGTCTACGAGTATTTTAAATCATGTTCGATGAAATGACATATGCAAACCGAATAACTCCTGTAACTTTTAAGAGGACTTAAGATTAAGGGAGAACTTTATCGACTCTGCAGTCATAAGTACCAACAATGCTATCTACGCCACAACCTTTATGAGTACAATCTGTAGTTTTTTGAGAAAATCTACTTCTAATTCTGTAGCTGTTTTCAAAAAGACTTGTGCAATGAAAAACCTTTTTTTGCATGACTCTTGAGTTGACTTTCGTAGGAAACGAATGTCCAGCGCCAGCTCCTAAATTCGGCTTAAGTGCCGCACCCCATGTTCCATCCGCCAAGTAAATAAATTAATAAGTGAAGAGAAAAAAGGAAAACATACTCATAATCAAAATTATCAGTAAGTAGCTTTAAAAGCACTATTAGTTTCAATGCGTCCCATTACTTTCTAATCACACTAGCTTATATTAGCTATCTAAAAATGCTATTTTTATGGGTACCAATAGCAAGAGCATATTGACACATTTTTCGCACAAAAGTTATTTGCCATCGTGGCCCCGTTAACAAGATTAAAGGTCTTAAAATCTTAAAACGTTAAAGGCCCAAATTCAAAAATTTGGTGAGAAATTTGCCGATTTTTCCCCGACAATTTCGTCGTCTGCATGTGGCAGGACCATTCCAGTAGTCACCGAAACTCACTAAATTTGGCGAGTTTTCTTAAAACATTGCAGCCTTTTGAGGCCTCACGTATCTCACAAATAAGAATCATTTTTTATTTAATTTTTTTTTTTTTTTTACTCACAGAAAAGCTTTAAAGACTTCTGAATCTATAAATGCAAATAATTTATTTGCATTGTATTTTAAACAAAAAGAGTATGATAAAATTGTATGACTTTTCATGATATTAATAAATTGAAAAAAAGAGGGGTAGGTTGTCTTTTTCTATGAGCACCTAATGTAACCGACGTATGAGCTCTAAAATATTGAACTTTAAGTAACTTGTATTTAGTTTTAAAGCCTTGAGATTACTGTCACAATCGATTTTAAATAAACATTAAGAGCTGAGCTTCTATAAAATTGTTTAGTGGTATGAATTAATTGCAGTTGATTGCAGGTTATGCTAGGTGAAGCTGTATTAAAATGACAGTCGTTAATTTTTGTCTAATGAATGTTAAGGACGTACTGTTATTTTATTTCTTACTAGCCGCCTGCGGCGACCAGCTGGTTTGCCTTCTTACGCCATTCACTTTTATATGCAAGCAGCCACCTACGGCGGCTGTTTGGCTAACTTGTCATTTACCATTTTAATTCAAGTTTGCCTCCTTTGGCGGCTGTTTAAATAAATTTGGCAGCAGTATTAATCAATCCATCTCTATCTTTTTTTGTGCCATTCACACTTTTACGCCAAGATTAACGCCTTCGGCGGCTATCTATCTTTACGACCTATCTCTAAAATTTCTTATCCATCTCTATTTATTTTAACCTCCCAGCTCATTTCCTAATAAAAACAAAGATCACTCAAAAAACCGCTTTTTTATTTAAGTAGAGCAAAAAAAAGTTATCTCCAAAATTCCTCGTGGTGTGCCAAAAGTAACAAAGTAAAGTAAGGACAAAGAAAAAAAAATCTCGCTGCTTTTAGTGACTTAAATGCGCACAACTATGAAATGTAACGTAATATAGATACAACAAAACGTCCAGCCTGGGGGGGGGAATGAAAAAAAGAAATAAATGCAATCCCTAAATAAAACAAAAAAAAAAAAAGCAAGCGCTGCCGGAAAAACACGTGGTCATCACGTCATAAAATTAGAAGTAAGCTATATAGTAAAAAAAGTAAAAAATAACATTGTTTGCGATTAAGATTCCGTCGTAAATATCGAATCGAAATCCAAGTAGTGACGTCAGAGCCATAGAAGATTGAAGAACGCTTTTTTCGACTGATGCTTGGAAAGACATGATGTGTTCAGCATTAAAAAAATTGTAAAAAAAAACTATTGAGTATTTTTAAGAACTTTTTTCTTCTGAAGAGGGCGAAATGTTTTTACTATTACCAACTTAAATTTCAGAAATGAGGCTTTGATACTTCACGCAGAATGATTTCAGAAAAATATAAAACCCAGAAAATCATGCAAAATAAAGGTTTTTTCAAAAATTTATAAAAAATACAAAAATTGCTCTATTTTCCAAATTTTTTTGTTCATCGTATTAAAAATTAAATTTCCGACCCTATAGTACAAAAAATATTTGTCTAGCGCGATTGGTTCGGGGTCTGTAAAGTTAAAAGTACTAAAAAGTGCTAAAAATCACATTAAACATTAAATAACTTTTTTTTCTAATTAAAATATGAAAAATCGAAGCCCGAGGTGCACAACTTCAGCAAAAACTACACCTGTATACCAAATTTCATCTTTCTAGGCCTTACCGGTTTCCCGGGAGGCGCGCCACACACACACACAAACATCGTATTTTATTATATGTATAGATTTACTAATATTTAAAACTTTACTTTTAGACCGGCAGGGTTTGGATTGCAAACCTAATGTTGCCGGCACCGTATAGGTTTTAATTCAGGTTGCATGGTTTTCGATTTTCCTGTTTTGAAGTTGAATTTTAATATTTGTTATGATGTACTGGACTTCGGTCTTTCAATTAACTGAATGAGTAGTGTTATTGCTTGAATTCCAATCCATCTTCCTTCACGTTTATCCACTGTTGCGAGAACTTTGAATTTAGGAATGAAGATGACTGCTATTTTCTTTCATACAACATTTGACAAAATTTCTGACGCCATAGACGATTTGACTATATGCTCTTTTAACCCAAACAATTGTCTTTCACCAGTTCCGTTCACCGGTCTTTGGCCGTGAGAAGAGGGAATACAATTCCAAAAAGCTCTTGCTTCTATGATGTTTACATTGCATAAGATGAATTCCTGTTTATAGTTTCATCTGAACAATATTAGTTCCACGAACCGTAGGATACGAGGACACAGCATCTTTAAAAGCATTTTAAAGAAAAATATGTACAGCGTATTTATCATGCTGTACGTAGTTAGAACATAATGATTTCATTAGATTTTGATGCTAGTTGCAAATGTAGAAATTGCGACCTTGTCATGTGAACGATAGGCACATTACACCTCATCCTGGTATGCAATTGTATAATTTCCTGAACTGTATAAGCTTGAACGAAAGCTCTTGTGGAATCCTTTTTAATTTGATCTTTTGACCTTTATCTTTAATGTAAAAGTCAAACAAGAAGTAGGGAAAAACTTTAGGGGGCATTAATGTAACTTTCCACTGTGCTTTCATACCGTACCTTTCTAATACGATTGTTTTCTCCTGTTTTCTCCAACTGATACCATTTCATTTGTACATAGATTTTAACTTCATACAGAATGATTTCTAGATTAACGGAGTC
The DNA here is from genome assembly GCF_026930045.1 of Uloborus diversus. Taxonomy (NCBI): domain Eukaryota; kingdom Metazoa; phylum Arthropoda; class Arachnida; order Araneae; family Uloboridae; genus Uloborus; species Uloborus diversus. The sequence continues at coordinate 21,185 of NW_026558863.1, read as the reverse complement.
TTCATTCATAGCAGATTCAAAAACCCCGCTCAAAAGATATTTAAACTGCAGATGAAAGAAAAATATTATACCACATTCATCACTTCGAGTGTCTCACATTAACCTCTTTACAACGTCTCGTGGTTTCTCGGGGAATGCAGCATTAGCACATTGCAAGCCCTTTGAAACCAGGTATTTGCATTCATCTGACATACACATAGTATATCAACTGCAGTTTGGTAGATACAGATCACATTGAGTGGGATGCGTTTGTTACGTCCGTTACTGATGGAACAATGCTATGTCCGTTATGGGCTCAAAAGTTCTTTTGTGTAAGAATGTTTTTTTGATAGGTTACTGTATCAGTCAGTTGTTGAAAAAGTTAGAAAGTCGAGTAGATGAATTAAATCCAATGAGGAAGTTTTACAGAAAGTAGGAACAAAAACTAATTCTTGTAACGAATGTATAAATATTTAATGAAATTTTTAATTAACGCATTTAATTACAAATGCGTAAAGATATTTTGTCTCCTTTAAAAGTTCATTTAGTTATTGGGATAGTGCGAAACCTATTGATATGCTCTAATCTAATATTTATTCTATAGTTATTTAATGATAAAGTAACGTTTTAAGAATGATCTGTGAGATATTAGTTAATTTTTATGAAGAAATGACCCGTTGACAACGACTCTCCGTGGAAGTCTCCAAAAAAAAAAAAAAAAAATTGCTGGACCTCTCATAAAGATATACTGGAACATGTAAAATTAAAAAAAAAAAAAAGCTGAATTTATTTGTGAATAACTTCAGCAAGTGCGCTGATTATTGACAATTTGTTAAATGTTTTAACGAGAAACCGGTATTTTTATTCAAGTGCTGCGAAAAAATAAAAGAAGATCAACTAAAGAAAACAAACTCGACGTAATAATTGAAAAAACTTATTAACCGATAAAATCATTACAGTTTTTTTTTCTTTTTTATTTTATTTCATTTTTTTTTACACCGCAATGAAACTTTTTTTCCTTTAAAACATCCGCGGAGAGCCGCTATCAATGGCTCATTTCTTCAGGAAAATTCATTAAAATGTCTCAGAATTTTCCTCAAATATTGCTTCATAAGGTAGTAACTTAGAATTACATATTAATTGGTCGTCAAAATCAACTTTAAACTATGCTTCTTCTTTTTTTCTTTCTCTTTTTTTTTGCATCGAAATAATATGATTGTACCCTTTCAAAATAAATGATACGTAATAGAAACGTTCTTGCTTCGAATTTGATCTCTGCACGTTAAGTACACCAAAAACATTCAACGTTAGGAGGCAACATTTTTATTTCCGGATAAGGTAATTTATGCGCGTTTTTTTTTTTTTTCAAAACTTCTGCAGACATTAAGAGCTCAGTCTGATAACAGATACACGAGGACAGTTAATTTGTCCAGGTAGTAGTAAGTAGGCCACTCGAGGAGACAGAAGGAGGAAAACAACTCAACAGTCCTGAAGGGGGTGTGGTCGTCCGCCATCTTGGATTTTTCTCGTAGTCTTTCACGGGGGTATTTTAGGATGACATCACTGATTTCTTGTCTTTTACGAGGTTATTTTTCGGATGACGTCACTGATTTCTTGAAATCTTTTAGGAGGTATGATGACGTCATCTATGACGTCATGAACGACGCCATCTTGGTTCGTCCGCCATCTTGTATTACGTCACAGAACATGTTCATTCGTGAATGAGCTTGATTTAATTAATTTTATTTTATTGAAATTATTCTGAATAATATTCTAAAATGCGCTCCCTGGGATTTGAACCCGGGACCTTTCGCTCCGAACGAAGATGCGCTAACCACTAGACCGGGCTAAGCAGTTAGTAGGAAAGGATAATAAAGCTTTAAATGGATAACTTTCAGCAGTGGCGCCATCTGTCGAAGGCTGAGAGCAATAAAGAAATGTCAAGAATATTGCTTGCTAGAAAAAATAGTGGCGCCGTCTATGGGATTCTTTTGGAAGCAATGGAAAAATAATTTAATTAAAAAAGGTTGAACGATAGTGGCGCCATCTATCAGGAACCAAGGCCATCTCTGAACGGATAGTTAGAATTTTATTCAGTGCTGATGGCGCCATCTAGTGATGCTTAAAATGTTTAATTGTGAATTCTGTTTTTTTTTTTTTTTAAAATAATTTTTGGAAGGAATAATGCTTAACTGTGAATTAAAATGTTATTAAGTAGATTTGAACTCGTGACATAAAGATTCTTCAGTCGGCGGTATGGTCAACGCATTAGTCCGCTCGTCTGAAGAATCTTACAAAGAAGTAGCAATTTAAAGTTCACATACTCACACAAGGGATAATTTTACAATTAAATGATGAAAGACGAGAGTAGATGAATCAGACAAAAAAAATCTTACTCTCTTTCAACCATATTTTTTTTATTTTCCCACCTATTCCTCCCATACTACGTCTTCAAATGCCACGATTAATTAATTTACAAGCTTACAATCAATTTACCCTTTAGTATTAATTAAGACTAATCATTAAGGAATTTTCAATATATATTTGAAACTATCACTATTATTTTACGCAGTAACAAAGTTTATTTTTACTCCAGTTAGGATTTGTCAAATTATATAGTTTTCACAAGTTAGATTTAATCCGCCGATTTTGTCAATTCAAAGTAATTAATTCTGTTTAGTATTTTTCATCTATATTTTACTTATTCATTTTTTTAATCAATATTTTACTTATTCATTTTACCACGTCCTTTTTTATTTTCGCGCATTTATTAAACTTAAATTGCTAATTCACATTAATGTATATGAAATAGATTTTTTTTTCTTTGCGCAAGAGACTTTACCATTTTACTTTACCATCTACAAACACCAGTAACCGAATTTCATCGAATTAAAAAAAAAATCATATTACAATTATTCTTCAAAGTAATACCGTTTTACAATTAACTTAGAATTTATTAAAACATATGCATTCTCACTCTAGTTAGAATTTATTTTAAAATACATCACTCAAGATTTAGATTTAATAAAAGTAATTCACCGATTTAATAATTAACTTAGTCAATTCATCGCATTTAATACAGATTACTTTTTTTTTTTCATATTCAGTGTAATAACTCACTTAACTGAATCATTTTTTTCTCATACGTTTCACTATTTTCTCATACGTTTCACCATTTTCGTACATTTATTAAACTTGTAAAATACTTTACACACACTACAATATTAGAAAATCTTATTTTATTTCAATACGAGAAACATTTTTCCGAATTCTACTTTACAATCTACTAACACAATTTACCGAATTTCACTTAGAAAATCTCATTATTAATATTTTATAACTTGTATTTTTACTTCATTTTTTTTAATTGTTTTTCTCACACTATCAAAAATTTTTCAATAATGTTAGGATTTATTAAAACAGCCAAAGTTACTTTCATCATTTTCAATGTATCGTTTTATTTAACTTAACCATTTTTCTCATACGTTTTAATATTTTCATACAATTCTTAGACTTGTAAAATAAATTACGCTTTAATATATTAAAAAATAGATCAGCATAGTGCTTTTTGAAGACAGGAGACATTACCATTTTACTTTTCCATCTACCAAGTCAAAACACAATTTGCCGAATTTTCCTTAAAAAATCTTATTATTAATGTTTTCGAACTTGTATTTTTCACAGTAACAAAGTTTTTCACTATAAGTTAGAATTTATTAAAATAGTAACCATTCAAGAGTTAGGTTTAATTCATTTTAATTAACTCATACATTTTAATTAACTCATATCATTTTTTTTTTACTCATTCACAATTATTTTATTTAACCTAATCATTTTCTTACCCATTTTATTATTTCCACGCATTTATTAAACTTGTAAACTAATTCACATTAGTACATTCGACATAGTTAATTTTCTTAACGCAAGGGCTTTACAATCTACAAACACAATTTTCCGAATTTTACTTAGAAAATCTTATTACTAACTTGTATTTTTTTTCACAGTAGCAAAGTTTTCACCCTCTAATTAGTATTTATTGAAATAGCAACTGTTCAAGAGTTAGGTTTAATTCGATTTAATTCATATTAATTAATGCATATTATTTCCTTCATATTGAGAATTATTTCATTTAGCTTAATCATTTTAATCATTTTCTTGCCCATTTTATTATTTTCACTCATTTATTAAACTTGTAAACTAATTCACATTAAACATATTCGCCATAGTTATTTTTCTTAGCGCAGGAGACTTTACAATCTACAAACACAATTTACAGAATTTCACTTAGGAAATCTCATTAGGTTTACTTAGATTTTTGAATATTGTAGTAAAACTCTGTTAATGGTGTCTGTAGATGGTAAAATAATATTGGTAATAATAATAATAATGAAGTATTTTGAATATAACAGTGTGTAAATTACATTGTAAGTTCAATAAATGCGTGAAAGTAGTAAAACGAATAAGAAAACGATTATGTGAAAAATAATAATTGCGAATAAGAAAAAAAATATCTGTGTCAATTCAATGAATTAAATCGAATTGAGTAAAACTCTTGAAAAGCTGCAATTTCTCTAGCCAAACTTGATTGAAAAAACTTTGCTAGTGTGAAGGAATAATAAATAAATGAATAAAGTGAAAAATACAAGATTGAAAGTATTAATAATACGATTTTCTAAGTGAAACTCGATAAATTGTGTTCTGGAAAATGATATGTGTGTTGAAAAAGAACTGTGATGAAGTATTTTTGAATATATTAAAGCGAAATGAATTTTATGAGTTCAGTAATTGTATGAAAATAATAAAATGGGTGAGAATATGATTAAGTTAAATAAAATAATTGTGAATATGAAAAAAAGTAATAATATGAGTTAATTAAATCGAATTAAACCTAACTTTTGAATAGTTATAAAAATCCTAACTAGAGTGAAAAAACTTTGCTACTGTGAAAAATACAAGTTCGAAAATATTAATAATAAGATTTTTTAAGTTAAAATCGTCAAATTGTGTAAATAAAATGATACATTGAAAATGATGAAAGAATTATATTGAAAACGGAGAAAGTAAATTTGGCTGAAAAGAATTGAATCAAAGTCTTGAAAAGCTGCAATTTCCCTAATCTAACATTATTGAAAAAAAACTTTGGTGATCTGAAAAAATAAATAAATAAAGTAAAAATACAAGTTTTAAAACATTAGTAATGAGATTTCCTAAGTGAAATTCTGTAAATTGTGTTTGTTGATTGTAAAGTCTCCTGCGCTAAGAAAAATAACTATGGCGAATATGTTTAATGTGAATTAGTTTACAAGTTTAATAAATGAGTGAAAATAATAAAATGGGCAAGAAAATGATTAAAATGATTAAGCTAAATAAAATAATTCTGAATATGAAGGAAATAATATGCATTAATTAATATGAATTAAATCGAATTAAACCTAACTCTTGAACAGTTGCTATTTCAATAAATACTAATTAGAGGGTGAAAACTTTGCTACTGTGAAAAAAAATACAAGTTAGTAATAAGATTTTCTAAGTAAAATTCGGAAAATTGTGTTTGTAGATTGTAAAGCCCTTGCGTTAAGAAAATTAACTATGTCGAATGTACTAATGTGAATTAGTTTACAAGTTTAATAAATGCGTGGAAATAATAAAATGGGTAAGAAAATGATTAGGTTAAATAAAATAATTGTGAATGAGTAAAAAAAAAATGATATGAGTTAATTAAAATGTATGAGTTAATTAAAATGAATTAAACCTAACTCTTGAATGGTTACTATTTTAATAAATTCTAACTTATAGTGAAAAACTTTGTTACTGTGAAAAATACAAGTTCGAAAACATTAATAATAAGATTTTTTAAGGAAAATTCGGCAGATTGTGTTTTGACTTGGTAGATGGAAAAGTAAAATGGTAATGTCTCCTGTCTTCAAAAAGCACTATGCTGATCTATTTTTTAATATATTAAAGCGTAATTTATTTTACAAGTCTAAGAATTGTATGAAAATATTAAAACGTATGAGAAAAATGGTTAAGTTAAATAAAACGATACATTGAAAATGATGAAAGTAACTTTGGCTGTTTTAATAAATCCTAACATTATTGAAAAATTTTTGATAGTGTGAGAAAAACAATTAAAAAAAATGAAGTAAAAATACAAGTTATAAAATATTAATAATGAGATTTTCTAAGTGAAATTCGGTAAATTGTGTTAGTAGATTGTAAAGTAGAATTCGGAAAAATGTTTCTCGTATTGAAATAAAATAAGATTTTCTAATATTGTAGTGTGTGTAAAGTATTTTACAAGTTTAATAAATGTACGAAAATGGTGAAACGTATGAGAAAATAGTGAAACGTATGAGAAAAAAATGATTCAGTTAAGTGAGTTATTACACTGAATATGAAAAAAAAAAAGTAATCTGTATTAAATGCGATGAATTGACTAAGTTAATTATTAAATCGGTGAATTACTTTTATTAAATCTAAATCTTGAGTGATGTATTTTAAAATAAATTCTAACTAGAGTGAGAATGCATATGTTTTAATAAATTCTAAGTTAATTGTAAAACGGTATTACTTTGAAGAATAATTGTAATATGATTTTTTTTTTAATTCGATGAAATTCGGTTACTGGTGTTTGTAGATGGTAAAGTAAAATGGTAAAGTCTCTTGCGCAAAGAAAAAAAAATCTATTTCATATACATTAATGTGAATTAGCAATTTAAGTTTAATAAATGCGCGAAAATAAAAAAGGACGTGGTAAAATGAATAAGTAAAATATTGATTAAAAAAATGAATAAGTAAAATATAGATGAAAAATACTAAACAGAATTAATTACTTTGAATTGACAAAATCGGCGGATTAAATCTAACTTGTGAAAACTATATAATTTGACAAATCCTAACTGGAGTAAAAATAAACTTTGTTACTGCGTAAAATAATAGTGATAGTTTCAAATATATATTGAAAATTCTTTAATGATTAGTCTTAATTAATACTAAAGGGTAAATTGATTGTAAGCTTTAAAATTAATTAATCGTGGCATTTGAAGACGTAGTATGGGAGGAATAGGTGGGAAAATAAAAAAAATATGGTTGAAAGAGAGTAAGGTTTTTTTTGTCTGATTCATCTACTCTCGTCTTTCATCATTTAATTGTAAAATTATCCCTTGTGTGAGTATGTGAACTTTAAATTGCTACTTCTTTGTAAGATTCTTCAGCCGAGCGGACTAATGCGTTGACCATACCGCCGACTGAAGAATCTTTATGTCACGAGTTCAAATCTACTTAATAACATTTTAATTCACAGTTAAGCATTATTCCTTCCAAAAATTATTTAAAAAAAAAAACAGAATTCACAATTAAACATTTTAAGCATCACTAGATGGCGCCATCAGCACTGAATAAAATTCTAACTATCCGTTCAGAGATGGCCTTGGTTCCTGATAGATGGCGCCACTATCGTTCAACCTTTTTTAATTAAATTATTTTTCCATTGCTTCCAAAAGAATCCCATAGACGGCGCCACTATTTTTTCTAGCAAGCAATATTCTTGACATTTCTTTATTGCTCTCAGCCTTCGACAGATGGCGCCACTGCTGAAAGTTATCCATTTAAAGCTTTATTATCCTTTCCTACTAACTGCTTAGCCCGGTCTAGTGGTTAGCGCATCTTCGTTCGGAGCGAAAGGTCCCGGGTTCAAATCCCAGGGAGCGCATTTTAGAATATTACCCTCGTAAATAATTCAGAATAATTTCAATAAAATAAAATTAATTAAATCAAGCTCATTCACGAATGAACATGTTCTGTGACGTAATACAAGATGGCGGACGAACCAAGATGGCGTCGTTCATGACGTCATAGATGACGTCATCATACCTCCTAAAAGATTTCAAGAAATCAGTGACGTCATCCGAAAAATAACCTCGTAAAAGACAAGAAATCAGTGATGTCATCCTAAAATACCCCCGTGAAAGACTACGAGAAAAATCCAAGATGGCGGACGACCACGCCCCCTTCAGGACTGTTGAGTTGTTCTCCTCCTTCTGTCTCCTCGAGTGGCCTACTTACTACTTACGACGGGAAGCACTGCGCCCCATTCATAACCATTGCACACTTTTAATTTTAATTAACAACAAAGATTCTACACCATGGCCGGTTCGTGGTACCACTCGGCGGTCGATCTCTTCGGCGCAGCAGGGTACCACGGTATCCATTTTGGAAACCCCTGGAAGAAGGAAATTACGTATCGAGTGCATAACAACTGAAAATTAATGAATTATTTATAATTAATGGTTAAGAAAGGAAATAAAAATTTACATTTCAATCAGATCCTTGTTACCTGTGCTTTTATAAGGATGTGACTCGACTCAAAAGGACAATAATTTTGACATATTACTTGAATCACTACTGTTATAAATAGCTACCTTTTTTTTTCACCGTACATTTAGCGAAACAAGTAATTTCCCATTCAGCCTCATATCCCGTTTACTAGCACTTTCTCCTATTGTAAATTGAATATAATTTGTGTTTAAACTAAGATTTTATTTTTTTTTCTAGGGATCGTAAAATCATGAGAAATGGATCGTGAATCGTTAAAAAAAAAAAAAAAAAAAAAAAAAAAAAAAAAAAAAAAAACCTAAGTCACTGACACAAATTTTTGAAAGAACAATAAAAAAAAAAACTGATGAAATGATGTGTGAATCTAAAAGTTGAAATTTCTGTGTCTTAATACCGAGTGACTTAAAGAATTTAAGCAATGCATCCGAAAAACTATTGCAATTAAATTTAGCTTGTGTAGTCTTTACATAGTTTTCAACCCTTGTGCTGTTACATTAGGGTCAATCCATGAAGGTTCGACGGATGGGTGCGCTCGACCAATTTTAATTATTCTGAAACTCATATCCCCAAAAGTTGCATATGAATGAAAGTTTAAAACCACTTTTATTTTTTCTCCAATCTGGACCTTTTATTTTTTTGAGGTCATCAAAAGTCATTTTCGTAGTCAAAAATGGGACTTTTAGGCCTTTGCGTTTTGACAAAATCTATTTGAATTACATTGATGGGAGCTAATTTTACACTTTGATGTTGAAGTGCAAAAGATGATAGTCTTACATGCTGAGTTACGCTGCTGTAACTTAACACGTAAAATAATGGCAACAGATTCAAGTTCAAGGTCAAATGTAGAATTTTTACTTATTTCAAAAGGGGATAACTCATTTAGGGGACGAAAACACAAATTGAAACAAGGCTAAAACTAATCACTGGAATCACGCTAAAAAGAATATGTAACTGTTGCTATGTGGTGGTTCCCCTTATAGATTACAATCCCTCAAAATCAGAAAAAAGGCATTTTTAGACCCCAGTAAACCAAAAGGGGATGACATTAAAAATAAAATTTCTTGGACAATTGAATATTCCATTCAAGTGCTATGTATGCTATATACAAGGTGTTCCGTTTTAACCTGCAATACCTCTATTTTCGCGACTGTAAGTCCTAGATTCATACTTCCAATTGCAAAAATGTTCACTATCAGATGCAGAGTTAAAATATTGAAAATTTGAGATAAAAATAAAAATGAGTAAAAAAATACAAAATTTAACTTATTATACGGGCCTCAGGTCACTTAACTTATATTAAGGGAAATTAACTCAATTGAAAAACATTTCCGATACAAAAAGTTTGAAATTAGTACGACCATAATCACCGAGATATGAAACGTAGCGTTCTGTGACTTACACCACTTTACATTCCCCGTCAATAACACCTTTTGGGGGGAAATATAGCAGTTAACAAGTGTTTAAAATCATATGTGCAGAATGTGGTTTATTCAAATTGTTCGAGGTTTTGCAGGGTGTTTTTGCGCATTACGGCTTAACATTTGAATGACTCTTTGAATATCAATGAAAAATATAAATACCTTGGTTTTTCTATGTTGAAAAAATTGTCCTTCTTTTGAAAGGGCGATAAGTTCCAATCTCCTCATCTGTATGGTCCCTTAAAACTTTAAGCGATAAGGAGATATTCCAGTTCAAAGAAAATCGCCTTAATTGCTAAGGGAGACAGCAAATCATGCCAACAGATCTACTAAATCAAATCAAATTAGGTTACACCAAAAACGTGTAGAGGAAGAGGAATTTTTCGAACAAAAACGGGCCTGGATGGGAATTGATCGCTGATTTAAGGACGCTATGAGTGTAGATGTGAAAAACGGGTTTCAACTGGTCAGTTTTCGGTGACCTAGGAAACTTAAGAAGATCTGCAATAATAATATCCGCCTACGGATAATCTGGAGTTTATGGTAATGATTTACAATAACTTCTTTTATGGATCGATTGCGAAACATCGTATCATTTACAGTCTAGGATTATTTTCTGTTATGATTGAAGACTGAAATAGTTATCATAGCATATTAGCTACTGAGGTTGTCAATTATTATATGTAATTTTAGGAGAATTACGATTAAATGAAGAGTGAAAGAAGGAAATAAAACGCGAACCTTCGGTTGCCTACCTTTTTCGGTTCCTTAATCAGGGTTGTTAGGGGATAAAAGGTTTTCAACGAGGGAGACAATTTACCCCTCATCGAGTTTCCGAAAATTGTTGCCATAAATTAGGAGTAAAAGCTGTAAATAAAACTTTAAAGTAATGTCGCCTTCCATTTTCCGGGCCTTAACCATGGTTGCTAGGGGTTAAAAGGTGCCCAAGCCAAAAATGAGTAATTTACAATCATCGAGTTTCCACATAAGTTATAATAAAAATGTAGGTAAAAATATTACAAAACCGATGGGATAAAGCAACCTTAGTTTAGCGTTTTATTTCCATCTTTTACTCTTCATTTATGATAACGATTTTCGGTAACTCAATGAAGGTAAATTACTCATTTTTAGGCACCTTTCAACCCCGGCAACCCTGATTAGTTCATGCGAAAGAAGTAGAAGTTCTTACTTTCACGTTTTATTTACAACTTTTACTCTTCATATATGGTAACAATTTTAGGAAGTTCGATGAGCGTAGTTTACAAGGCTAGAGGGATCTTAGACAATTACGGTTAGAAACTATGGTTTTCGTTGTATTTGCGATTCTGATTTTGGTGTCAACACCAAAGAAAAAATCCGACAAGCTACAATGCGTTCATTAAATAATTTCCCGAGAACACTTAGATTATCTTATTACGAAAGAGACATTTTTTTTCCTCGCTTCCCTTTTTCTGCTTTGATTAAACTTGAAATGTTAAAACTTCTTCAATGACTATTCTCAGGACGTGAGCTTTATTCAAAAGACAAGTAAGCAACAAAAAATCCTAATACAATTGCTAAGCACCACTCTAATACTCTGAGACAAAACGTGTCATGTTTTGACGTTTGGATCAAAATTAATACCAATAATTAAGAGTAAAATTTGAAATATCCAGTAAAAAAGATCATTTCACTACTTTCTCCAGACTTCACAACCCGGTTATAATGGAAATGCAGGGAGCCGGCTTAAACTAGTGGGTATGAAATTCCGAACAGAACCGTTTACATTGCCATCTTCAGTGGATCAATACCACTTTTAAATTAACCAGTTCTACATTTTGTAAGGATAGGGTAACAATTTTTACTTGCAAATTATCTGCTTTACTCCTCTACTATAGGAATTTCACTTATTGCGGTTTGTAATTTCCTAATATGAGCCGACTTTATAATAAATGTTAGTTAACTTCATATGCGAAAATAAGCGACACCTAAACCACTTTTTCTGACTTGAAACTTGAGTTCTCAGTAAAAAGGTAGGTGAAATAACAAGCGATACTCGTACTTCAATGAAAGTTCGAAATCTAGTATATATTGGATATCGCCAATGAATATCAACATTCACACAAGAAAGACATTGCCTCAGGACCCCATATTTTAGGTTAATCACCGGTGAAAGTCCATCTTTTCCAATTTCGGTCTTTTACGGTAACATATAAACTTGCTACAGTTTCGTTACTATGCATTATCTATAGATAAACTCAGTGTATCTAAATATCTTTGTCACTTTTTTTATGTTTTAAGAAAATATATGATTAAAATTGTTAATATGGTTTCAGACATTCCTTTGCTAGCGACCGTCACTGCAATGAAGTTAGACTGAAAAAGAAATAATTTCCATGTTTTGAGTTCATTTTTGAGACGCATCGTGACTACCTTGTACTGGTCTAGCGAAGTAAATTTTCAAAATTTTTCATTTTATAAACAGGGGGTTATAAAATAACATGCGGTGTTAAGTGTAATTGAGTAATTAATTATTGTCAAAAATCAAGCAATGTAACACACACCACTTTTATTAAATACAAATGACTGTGAAAACATTATTAAATATCAATGTCTAAAAAAAATGTCGTCATGAAAACTTGGAGTTTTTCTCATTTTTTCACAAATGAACGATATTTCCCATTTTATCACCATTTTTGATCTCCTCATCCCCCGGTGAATTAGAAAACTTGTTTTTATTCGAAAATAATGTCTGTCCGTTTTTCCTAATTTTTCCTCCCCTCCCTCCTTGGAGTTTTTCTCATTTTTTCACAAATGAACGATATTTCCCATTTTATCACCATTTTTGATCTCCTCATCCCCCGGTGAATTAGAAAACTTGTTTTTATTCGAAAATGATGTCTGTCCGTTTTTCCTAATTTTTCCTCCCCTCCCCTATTGGAGTTTTTCTCATTTTTTCACAAATGAACGATATTTCCCATTTTATCAGCATTTTTGACCTCCTCATCCCCCGGTGAATTAGAAAACTTGTTTTTATTCGAAAATGATGTCTGTCCGTTTTTCCTAATTTTTCCTCCCCTCCCCCCCTTGGAGTTTTTCTCATTTTTTCACAAATGAACGATATTTCCCATTTTATCACCATTTTTGATCTCCTCATCCCCCGGTGAATTAGAAAACTTGTTTTTATTCGAAAATGATGTCTGTCCGTTTTTCCTAATTTTTCCTCCCCTCCCCCCTTGGAGTTTTTCTCATTTTTTCACAAATGAACGATATTTCCCATTTTATCACCATTTTTGATCTCCTCATCCCCCGGTGAATAAGAAAACTTGTTTTTATTCGAAAATGATGTCTGTCCGTTTTTCCTAATTTTTCCTCCCTTCCCCCCTTGGAGTTTTTCTCATTTTTTCACAAATGAACGATATTTCCCATTTTATCACCATTTTTGATCTCCTCATCCCCCGGTGAATTAGAAAACTTGTTTTTATTCGAAAATGATGTCTGTCCGTTTTTCCTAATTTTTCCTCCCCTCCCCTATTGGAGTTTTTCTCATTTTTTCACAAATGAACGATATTTCCCATTTTATCACCATTTTTGATCTCCTCATCCCCCGGTGAATTAGAAAACTTGTTTTTATTCGAAAATGATGTCTGTCCGTTTTTCCTAATTTTTCCTCCCCTCCCCTATTGGAGTTTTTCTCATTTTTTCACAAATGAACGATATTTCCCATTTTATCACCATTTTTGATCTCCTCATCCCCCGGTGAATTAGAAAACTTGTTTTTATTCGAAAATGATGTCTGTCCGTTTTTCCTAATTTTTCCTCCCTTCCCCCCTTGGAGTTTTTCTAATTTTTTCACAAATGAACGATATTTCCCATTTTATCACCATTTTTGATCTCCTCATCCCCCGGTGAATTAGAAAACTTGTTTTTATTCGAAAATGATGTCTGTCCGTTTTTCCTAATTTTTCCTCCCCTCCCCCCTTGGAGTTTTTTCTCATTTTTCCACAAATGAACGATATTTCCCATTTTATCACCATTTTTGATCTCCTCATCCCCCGGTGAATTAGAAAACTTGTTTTTATTCGAAAATGATGTCTGTCCGTTTTTCCTAATTTTTCCTCCAATCCCCCCTTGGAGTTTTTCTCATTTTTTCACAAATGAACGATATTTCCCATTTTATCACCATTTTTGATCTCCTGATCCCCCGGTGAATTGGAAAACTTGTTTTTATTCGAAAATGATGTCTGTCCGTTTTTCCTAATTTTTCCTCCCCTCCCCCCTTGGAGTTTTTCTCATTTTTTCACAAATGAACGATATTTCCCATTTTATCACCATTTTTGATCTCCTGATCCCCCGGTGAATTGGAAAACTTGTTTTTATTCGAAAATGATGTCTGTCCGTTTTTCCTAATTTTTCCTCCCCTCCCCCCTTGGAGTTTTTTCTCATTTTTCCACAAATGAACGATATTTCCCATTTTATCACCATTTTTGATCTCCTCATCCCCCGGTGAATTAGAAAACTTGTTTTTATTCGAAAATGATGTCTGTCCGTTTTTCCTAATTTTTCCTCCCCTCCCCCCTTGGAGTTTTTCTCATTTTTTCACAAATGAACGATATTTCCCATTTTATCACCATTTTTGATCTCCTGATCCCCCGGTGAATTGGAAAACTTGTTTTTATTCGAAAATGATGTCTGTCCGTTTTTCCTAATTTTTCCTCCCCTCCCCTATTGGAGTTTTTTCTCATTTTTTTACAAATGAACGATATTTCCCATTTTATCACCATTTTTGATCTCCTCATCCCCCGGTGAATTAGAAAACTTGTTTTTATTCGAAAATTGTCTGTCCGTTTTTCCTAATTTTTCCTCCCCTCCCCCCTTGGAGTTTTTTCTCATTTTTCCACAAATGAACGATATTTCCCATTTTATCACCATTTTTGATCTCCTCATCCGCCGGTGAATTAGAAAACTTGTTTTTATTCGAAAATGATGTCTGTCCGTTTTTCCTAATTTTTCCTCCCCTCCCCCCTTGGAGTTTTTCTCATTTTTTTCACAAATGAACGATATTTCCCATTTTATCACCATTTTTGATCTCCTGATCCCCCGGTGAATTAGAAAACTTGTTTTTATTCGAAAATGTTGTCTGTCCGTTTTTCAATTTTTCCTCCCCTCCCCCCTTGGAGTTTTTCTCATTTTTTCACAAATGAACGATATTTCCCATTTTATCACCATTTTTGATCTCCTGATCCCCTGGTGAATTAGAAAACTTGTTTTTATTCGAAAATGATGTCTGTCCGTTTTTCCTAATTTTTCCTCCCCTCCCCTCTTGGAGTTTTTCTCATTTTTTCACAAATGAACGATATTTCCCATTTTATCACCATTTTTGATCTCCTCATCCCCCGGTGAATTAGAAAACGGTGATTAGAAAACTTGTTTTTATTCGAAAATGATGTCTGTCCGTTTTTCCTATGTCTGTCCGTTTTTCCTAATTTTTCCTCCCCTCCCTTGGAGTTTTTTCTCATTGGAGTTTTTCTCGAAAATGATGTCTGTCCGTTTTTCCTATTTTTTCCCCTCACAAATGAACGATATTTCCCATTTTATCACCATTTTTGATCTCCTCATCCCCCGGTGAATTAGAAAACTTGTTTTTATTCGAAAATGATGTCTGTCCGTTTTTCCTAATTTTTCCTCCCCTCCCCCTTTTCCCATTTTATCACCATTTTTGGAGTTTTTCTCATTTTTTCACAAATGAACGATATTTCCCATTTTATCACCATTTTTGATCTCCTCATCCCCCGGTGAATTAGAAAACTTGTTTTTATTCGAAAATGATGTCTGTCCGTTTTTCCTAATTTTTCCTCCCCTCCCCTATTGGAGTTTTTCTCATTTTTTCACAAATGAACGATATTTCCCATTTTATCACCATTTTTGATCTCCTCATCCCCCGGTGAATTTTTCCTCCCTTCCCCCCTTGGAGTTTTTCTAATTTTTTCACAAATGAACGATATTTCATATTTTATCACCATTTTTGATCTCCTCATCCCCCGGTGAATTAGAAAACTTGTTTTTATTCGAAAATGATGTCTGTCCGTTTTTCCTAATTTTTCCTCCCTTCCCCCCTTGGAGTTTTTCTAATTTTTTCACAAATGAACGATATTTCCCATTTTATCACCATTTTTGATTTTCCCCCGGTGAATTAGAAAACTTGTTTTTATTCGATGATGTCTGTCCGTTTTTCACCTCCCCTCCCCTATTGGAGTTTTTCTCATTTTTTCACAAATGAACGATATTTCCCATTTTATCACCATTTTTGATCTCCTGATCCCCCGGTGAATTAGAAAACTTGTTTTTATTCGATCTCCTCATCCCCCGGTGAATTAGAAAACTTGTTTTTATTCGAAAATGATGTCTGTCCGTTTTTCCTAATTTTTCCTCCCTTCCCCCCTTGGAGTTTTTCTGATGTCTGTCCGTTTTTCCTAATTTTTTCACAAATGAACGATATTTCCCATTTTATCACCATTTTTGATCTCCTCATCCCCTAGAAAACTTGTTTTTATTCGAAAATGATGTCTGTCCGTTTTTCCTAATTTTTCCTCCCCTCCCCCCTTGGAGTTTTTCTCATTTTTTCACAAATGAACGATATTTCCCATTTTATCACCATTTTTGATCTCCTCATCCCCCGGTGAATTAGAAAACTTGTTTTTATTCGAAAATGATGTCTGTCCGTTTTTCCTAATTTTTCCTCCCCTCCCCCCTTGGAGTTTTTCTCATTTTTTCACAAATGAACGATATTTCCCATTTTATCACCATTTTTGATCTCCTCATCCCCCGGTGAATTAGAAAACTTGTTTTTATTCGAAAATGATGTCTGTCCGTTTTTCCTAATTTTTCCTCCCCTCCCCCCTTGGAGTTTTTCTCATTTTTTCACAAATGAACGATATTTCCCATTTTATCACCATTTTTGATCTCCTCATCCCCCGGTGAATTAGAAAACTTGTTTTTATTCGAAAATGATGTCTGTCCGTTTTTCCTAATTTTTCCTCCCCTCCCCCCTTGGAGTTTTTCTCATTTTTTCACAAATGAACGATATTTCCCATTTTATCACCATTTTTGATCTCCTCATCCCCCGGTGAATTAGAAAACTTGTTTTTATTCGAAAATGATGTCTGTCCGTTTTTCCTAATTTTTCCTCCCCTCCCCCCTTGGAGTTTTTCTCATTTTTTCACAAATGAACGATATTTCCCATTTTATCACCATTTTTGATCTCCTCATCCCCCGGTGAATTAGAAAACTTGTTTTTATTCGAAAATGATGTCTGTCCGTTTTTCCTAATTTTTCCTCCCCTCCCCCCTTGGAGTTTTTCTCATTTTTTCACAAATGAACGATATTTCCCATTTTATCACCATTTTTGATCTCCTCATCCCCCGGTGAATTAGAAAACTTGTTTTTATTCGAAAATGATGTCTGTCCGTTTTTCCTAATTTTTCCTCCCCTCCCCCCTTGGAGTTTTTCTCATTTTTTCACAAATGAACGATATTTCCCATTTTATCACCATTTTTGATCTCCTCATCCCCCGGTGAATTAGAAAACTTGTTTTTATTCGAAAATGATGTCTGTCCCCCTCCCCCCTTGGAGTTTTTCTCATTTTTTCACAAATGAACGATATTTCCCATTTTATCACCATTTTTGATCTCCTCATCCCCCGGTGTTTTTCCTAATTTTTCCTCCCCTCCCATCCTTGGAGTTTTTCTCATTTTTTCACAAATGAACGATATTTCCCATTTTATCACCATTTTTGATCTCCTCATCCCCCGGTGAATTAGAAAACTTGTTTTTATTCGAAAATGATGTCTGTCCGTTTTTCCTAATTTTTCCTCCCCTCCCCCCTTGGAGTTTTTCTCATTTTTTCACAAATGAACGATATTTCCCATTTTATCACCATTTTTGATCTCCTCATCCCCCGGTGAATTAGAAAACTTGTTTTTATTCGAAAATGATGTCTGTCCGTTTTTCCTAATTTTTCCTCCCCTCCCCCCTTGGAGTTTTTCTCATTTTTTCACAAATGAACGATATTTCCCATTTTATCACCATTTTTGATCTCCTCATCCCCCGGTGAATTAGAAAACTTGTTTTTATTCGAAAATGATGTCTGTCCGTTTTTCCTAATTTTTCCTCCCCTCCCTTGGAGTTTTTCCTTGGAGTTTTTCTCATTTTTTCACAAATGAACGATATTTCCCATTTTATCACCATTTTTGATCTCCTCATCCCCCGGTGAATTAGAAAACTTGTTTTTATTCGAAAATGATGTCTGTCCGTTTTTCCTAATTTTTCCTCCCCTCCCCCCTTGGAGTTTTTCTCATTTTTTCACAAATGAACGATATTTCCCATTTTATCACCATTTTTGATCTCCTCATCCCCCGGTGAATTAGAAAACTTGTTTTTATTCGAAAATGATGTCTGTCCGTTTTTCCTAATTTTTCCTCCCCTCCCCTATTGGAGTTTTTCTCATTTTTTCACAAATGAACGATATTTCCCATTTTATCACCATTTTTGATCTCCTCATCCCCCGGTGAATTAGAAAACTTGTTTTTATTCGAAAATGATGTCTGTCCGTTTTTCCTAATTTTTCCTCCCCTCCCCCCTTGGAGTTTTTCTATTGGAGTTTTTCTCATTTTTTCACAAATGAACGATATTTCCCATTTTATCACCATTTTTGATCTCCTCATCCCCCGGTGAATTAGAAAACTTGTTTTTATTCGAAAATGATGTCTGTCCGTTTTTCCTAATTTTTCCTCCCCTCCCCCCTTGGAGTTTTTCTCATTTTTTCACAAATGAACGATATTTCCCATTTTATCACCATTTTTGATCTCCTCTTGTTTTTATCGAAAATGATGTCTGTCCGTTTTTCGGTGAATTAGAAAACTTGTTTTTATTCGAAAATGATGTCTGTCCGTTTTTCCTAATTTTTCCTCCCCTCCCCCCTTGGAGTTTTTCTCATTTTTTCACAAATGAACGATATTTCCCATTTTATCACCATTTTTGATCTCCTCATCCCCCGGTGAATTAGAAAACTTGTTTTTATTCGAAAATGATGTCTGTCCGTTTTTCCTAATTTTTCCTCCCCTCCCCCCTTGGAGTTTTTCTCATTTTTTCACAAATGAACGATATTTCCCATTTTATCACCATTTTTGATCTCCTCATCCCCCGGTGAATTAGAAAACTTGTTTTTATTCGAAAATGATGTCTGTCCGTTTTTCCTAATTTTTCCTCCCCTCCCCCCTTGGAGTTTTTCTCATTTTTTCACAAATGAACGATATTTCCCATTTTATCACCATTTTTGATCTCCTCATCCCCCGGTGAATTAGAAAACTTGTTTTTATTCGAAAATGATGTCTGTCCGTTTTTCCTATTTTTCCTCCCCTCCCCCCTTGGAGTTTTTCTCATTTTTTCACAAATGAACGATATTTCCCATTTTATCACCATTTTTGATCTCCTCATCCCCCGGTGAATTAGAAAACTTGTTTTTATTCGAAAATGATGTCTGTCCGTTTTTCCTAATTTTTCCTCCCCTCCCCCTATTGGAGTTTTTCTCATTTTTTCACAAATGAACGATATTTCCCATTTTATCACCATTTTTGATCTCCTCATCCCCCGGTGAATTAGAAAACTTGTTTTTATTCGAAAATGATGTCTGTCCGTTTTTCCTAATTTTTCCTCCCCTCCCCCCTTGGAGTTTTTCTCATTTTTTCACAAATGAACGATATTTCCCATTTTATCACCATTTTTGATCTCCTCATCCCCCGGTGAATTAGAAAACTTGTTTTTATTCGAAAATGATGTCTGTCCGTTTTTCCTAATTTTTCCTCCCCTCCCCCCTTGGAGTTTTTCTCATTTTTTCACAAATGAACGATATTTCCCATTTTATCACCATTTTTGATCTCCTCATCCCCCGGTGAATTAGAAAACTTGTTTTTATTCGAAAATGATGTCTGTCCGTTTTTCCTAATTTTTCCTCCCCTCCCCCCTTGGAGTTTTTCTCATTTTTTCACAAATGAACGATATTTCCCATTTTATCACCATTTTTGATCTCCTCATCCCCCGGTGAATTAGAAAACTTGTTTTTATTCGAAAATGATGTCTGTCCGTTTTTCCTAATTTTTCCTCCCCTCCCCCCTTGGAGTTTTTCTCATTTTTTCACAAATGAACGATATTTCCCATTTTATCACCATTTTTGATCTCCTCATCCCCCGGTGAATTAGAAAACTTGTTTTTATTCGAAAATGATGTCTGTCCGTTTTTCCTAATTTTTCCTCCCCTCCCCCCTTGGAGTTTTTCTCATTTTTTCACAAATGAACGATATTTCCCATTTTATCACCATTTTTGATCTCCTCATCCCCCGGTGAATTAGAAAACTTGTTTTTATTCGAAAATGATGTCTGTCCGTTTTTCCTAATTTTTCCTCCCCTCCCCTATTGGAGTTTTTCTCATTTTTTCACAAATGAACGATATTTCCCATTTTATCACCATTTTTGATCTCCTCATCCCCCGGTGAATTAGAAAACTTGTTTTTATTCGAAAATGATGTCTGTCCGTTTTTCCTAATTTTTCCTCCCCTCCCCCCTTGGAGTTTTTCTCATTTTTTCACAAATGAACGATATTTCCCATTTTATCACCATTTTTGATCTCCTCATCCCCCGGTGAATTAGAAAACTTGTTTTTATTCGAAAATGATGTCTGTCCGTTTTTCCTAATTTTTCCTCCCCTCCCCTATTGGAGTTTTTCTCATTTTTTCACAAATGAACGATATTTCCCATTTTATCACCATTTTTGATCTCCTCATCCCCCGGTGAATTAGAAAACTTGTTTTTATTCGAAAATGATGTCTGTCCGTTTTTCCTAATTTTTCCTCCCCTCCCCCCTTGGAGTTTTTCTCATTTTTTCACAAATGAACGATATTTCCCATTTTATCACCATTTTTGATCTCCTCATCCCCCGGTGAATTAGAAAACTTGTTTTTATTCGAAAATGATGTCTGTCCGTTTTTCCTAATTTTTCCTCCCCTCCCCCCTTGGAGTTTTTCTCATTTTTTCACAAATGAACGATATTTCCCATTTTATCACCATTTTTGATCTCCTGATCCCCCGGTGAATTAGAAAACTTGTTTTTATTCGAAAATGATGTCTGTCCGTTTTTCCTAATTTTTCCTCCCCTCCCCCATTGGAGTTTTTCTCATTTTTTCACAAATGAACGATATTTCCCATTTTATCACCATTTTTGATCTCCTCATCCCCCGGTGAATTAGAAAACTTGTTTTTATTCGAAAATGATGTCTGTCCGTTTTTCCTAATTTTTCCTCCCCTCCCCCCTTGGAGTTTTTCTCATTTTTTCACAAATGAACGATATTTCCCATTTTATCACCATTTTTGATCTCCTCATCCCCCGGTGAATTAGAAAACTTGTTTTTATTCGAAAATGATG